>NW_025782759.1:0-76342 GCF_021130785.1 Homalodisca vitripennis
TGTGCACTATACAAAATAAAACGTTGCTATTTGTGACATAAAAGAACATTAACATACAACTTTAAGTTTATGTTATTGTTTTGATATGAGTTTATACAACAAGTAAAAATTGCTCGTTCTTTGCTATGACTAAGCGCATCATCGCACATTCACGGTGCTTATTGATAATTAAATACCTAGTAGATTTTTACTAAACACAATTTTGGTTAAAAAAACATCATGCAAATGGAAACTTTTATAAAATTATTTATTTCATAGTTTATTATTCTCTTGTAAAGATTGATGTATGCAATTTGAAAGATTTAATGATATTTTTTCTTCCAGGGAGCAAAGAAACCTTTTACTGAAGTTCTTAAGGCAAATATAGGAGATAGTCATGCCTTAGGCCAGACTCCTATAACGTTTATCAGGCAGGTAAATCAAACCAAAGACAAAAAGTGGTTAAACATTGTGAGTACTCCATATTCTATGTGATTAGTATATTTTATTCAAGTAGAAATTAGCGAAGTTCTAATTTTTTATGTATTTCAATTGCCAAAACAATTTTAAAATGTTGGCATGAGTGAAAGGTAGGTGAAAGACACGTGTAGTATAATAAATGTTGAGGTTCAATGAATAATTTCAAGTTTATAGCTTATTTCATTAATGAAGATGAAACGACAAACAATCATACACGAAAAAGAAGTTTTTACTTCCCTCGGCAAAAAAAGAGAAATGTTGTCAACCTACTGAGTGATAGACTTCAACGACATGTAGCCAAATTTCATGGTCGGATATGCAACATGTGCATTGTGAAATCTTTCTCGAGGTGTCTTGTCACACGATGCATTCAAAATTTTACATTAAATTGGGTTTCATACCAGTGTTTAAATAATAGAAGTCTCCATATTAAGTCACCATAAAATAATGTTGGATGTGTTGGGGTATTTAGGCTACATGAATTAATATGTAACATATTAAAATATCCTGTGAGTATGTTGAACTCTCTTATTTGAAATCTATAAGTCAGTTCGTTTTCAAGATATCGTGCCGATAGACAGACAGAAATTAAATTTTCCGGTCCTTCTAGTGACAGGCTCCGCTAACGCTGGGTAAATAAAAAAGTTTGTTGGTCGTCTCTCAAAGCCATGTAAAAACTTTGAATTGTCAAAAACCTCTCGAAGTACTAAAATATTCACACGTACACCAGTACAAGCATTTAATATGATGCTTGATTTATAAACAAATACTCCAATAATTAGACTATTAAAATTTTTGTGTGAGGCCTTTCGTGTTCAAGAAACACATAACTGAAATTAAAGTGGTTATGTAGGTCTGATGATGTGTTCCTTGAACACGAAAGGCCTTACAAAAATAAAATTTAATAATTATTGGAGTGTTTGTTTATAAATGAATTATTATACTCCAATAAGAAGAAACTGGTAGAATGTATTTAATATGATGATTAATATAAGCAATTGGAAACACTTTCCACAGTAATTTACAAGAATTCCGGTACACAACTAGATCACTCCACAGCAAGGCTCTGGTCTTAACAATTCCTTTCAAAACATTTCTTAGGCAACACATTTATATTTAATTTCCATGAACAACCCTCATGATCCAGCACCCAAACCGAGACCACTTTATTCCTCTCCACCAGTCACTTGGAGCATAAGAGTTTAGTAACTTTAAATAATATTTAGGTCATGACATTTTCTGACTAGGTTATATATGAGGGAAATTCAGCGTACTTGAAGAGAAATGGGGGATATATGCGAAAAATACCATACCTTATTACGACATATTACTGTGTTTGGATTAGGTTTTATACAAAAAGTATTTACATCAAAGCAAAAGTAAAAGTTTACGGTTATAAATATTATAAAATACATTATTTATTCAATATGTCTCAGGTATTGGCGTTAGTTCTTCTGCCAGAACTTCAAAATGACTCCAAATTCCCGGATGATGTCAAAAAACGGGCCAAAGAAATTCTTGCTTGTTGCAGAGGTGGCAGTATCGGTAATTTCTTCTCTTTCAATTACTATAATTATTTTTCCTGCATCAATTCATATAATCAGAAATTAAAGTTAAGTACTATGTTTGTAACTGAGCACATATTTATAACGAAAAAACTGTATTCAAGATTAAGAAATTTAATTCTGGTTTTTGATACTCAACTCGAGTGATGAGACAAGAACTTGTTTAGTTTGTAGAAGGGTTAATATATATATATATATATATATATATATATATATATATATATATATATATATATATATGTAAATATAAAACTTTGCATTTATGCACACGATGATAAATATCTGGTTGCTTGAAGGAGCCTACTCGGACACTTGTGGTATCAACATAGTTCGGAGACGTATTGCAGAGTACATAGAACAGAGAGATGGAGTACCTAGTAATTGCGATAACATCCTGCTTGGCAGTGGTGCTTCAGAAATAATAAAGGTAGAAATTAATATAACAGTTGTGTGTTGTGTTAGCTTTATAATATGAATTATAATCATGATCAAACGGACGTATCGATGTCAAATCTGTCAAACTTGCAGATTAAGCTGGTAAATATCTAGAAGTTGTATAAAATCCTCCTAAAACTTTCTATATTTCATGTATTTTATACAAAATTCATATGTTTAGGATTTTTTAACCCTTTAAATAAAGCCTCAAACAATTTTAATTAATATTTATAGCCCAATATAAACTTTAAAATGTCACAAAACGTATATTTCTCAAGTATTTTATCCAAAAGCTACAAAACTCCATTGGTACGGTTAAATTGCGTTGGAATAATGGAATAAAAAGGTCGGCAGTTTGTTCTTCCTGTTGGGGATAAAGGGAATATTTTAATTAAATTTGAAATGTATTCTAAGCTTTGTTATAAAATGTGATATACTTGTATGCATAAACTTTACGCTTTAAATTATCTAGTTATTTTATTGAAGTATCCAATATTTGTTCATAAAATAGTTCAAAAGGCATTATTTTGTTTAGAACTTAG
Organism: Homalodisca vitripennis; assembly: GCF_021130785.1. Lineage (NCBI taxonomy): Eukaryota > Metazoa > Arthropoda > Insecta > Hemiptera > Cicadellidae > Homalodisca > Homalodisca vitripennis. Next base: position 3,002 of record NW_025782759.1, read on the forward strand.
GGTTTGTAAAAACAGGTTTAGTTTTAATTTATTGACAATATGCATTACACGCCATGAGAATTCAAATGATTTCAGGCTAGACTATAAGCTATTGAAAATATTTTATACATTATAAATAAAGATTAGATGCGTATTAAATTAATATGTAATATGAGACATCTTTCCATAATTCTAGGAAAAAATAAGTTTTTTACTTTTAAAATATATTTTATGGGACTAAAACCAAGATGGCCACCAGTATAGCCGACTATAAAAAAGTGCAAAGGCATCTTCCAAATCACAGTGTCGATTATGACTTGAGGGCACATTTCAATTGGCATGGCCGACATTAGCATAGGCAAATACTTTAAACTTGGCTTGCAACCAATATTAGGTGTTGCAAGAGTACTAAAGGCTTTGCTTTCGATACTTAAAGATTCGATAACAATACTAATGAAGTACAAACTCATGTGTTACCAATTTATTTCATTTCATAAACTGAGATTTAGATTAGATTATATATTATAGAAGTATAGACTTTTTTCCTGTTCAAGAAGGTTTTGAGTACCTACTACTAGATTACTCAATTTAAATTATTCTTGTGAATCTAGATAATTTTTTAAGTTGAACTTACTCACGTCTCTCCAGATGAAGAATGAAATTAAATCTCAATTAAAATTTTCTAAAACCTTGAAAAAGAAACTAATATTCAAATATTTTTTAAGAATTAATTAAAACGAGGAGTTATTATATTTACAGAATGGATCTTGAGAACTTTCAGAACTTGATTAAAGAATTTATTCATTGGCCTTACTTCAAGAATTAATTTTGGACTCTGTCATGTATATCATTGTGATTTTCAATTCTGTCGTGCAGATTTCTTAATAGTGTTTTGAATATATCTCCATATTCACTTTGTTTTTACATCCAGTTTGTTTATGTTCAGAGCATTCTTAGTTTGTTGAATGGACCTGTGGAGGGAAAAAGACCTGGGGTGATGATTCCTATTCCACAGTATCCGCTGTATGCGGCTCGCATAGTTGAGTTCGGCATGGAACAGGTAAATTCCACACATGTGACATTTCCTGTGAAGTAGCTTGATGTAACTTGAATGGATTTTGCATTACTAATCTCATGCATGTGTGACAGATAGGCTACTATTTGAAGGAAGAGAACAATTGGTCTTTGGAGACAGAAGAGTTGGAGAGAGCCTACCGTGAGGCTGCCAAGATCTGCAGACCTCGAGCTATTGTTGTAATTAATCCCGGGAATCCCACAGGTGAGTTCAATATTGATATTATATTATATATGAATTATTATAGAATTTTGGTTATTATAGCCATTAGATCAGTTATTCTTTTTTAACTACAGTGGTACACATTCTCATGAGAATAAGAATGGATATACAAAGGGGTAATCAATTTAATTATATGTGGTAACTTCCAACTTAATTAAGCTTTAGCGTTTCACAATTTTTATAATGCTTATGATCCTATAGTTTCAGAGTAATATCACTTGAAACTGCAGGTACACCCCTAATAAATTAATCTTCACTGAGGGGCTCTGAAATTCATTGAAAAAACTATTAATTCTCATTAAAATCATGCTTTTCTTATATGTTAAGAAATTAATGTATGTACATGAAGCATCATTGATATATAAGTTGTTATACTAAGAATTATGCAGTGGCGTAGCAAAGGGAGGCGGCGGGGGCGTGCCGCAATGGGTGTTACCTTTTTTGGGATGACACCCTACCTGGTCTCTCAACGATATGTATTGCTTTTTCTATTAAGCAAATGCATCTTAGTACTTATAGTTTGAATAAGTGTACCTTTCAAATCCTCTGACCTTGTGTATAGAATTCTAATATTCTCCATTTCTTCATTTTTTTGCAAGTCACTGTCAAAAGAGTCTATATAAATATCCGCATATCTAATGCGATTTTTTATTCCAGTTTTGGAGTACAACGCCTACAGACATTCAGTTCTACGGATTGGTCCTTCTCCTTTGACTTTTTCTAGGCCTACATTAACAATAATAAAAATGACAAAAATTTCAGCTAATCTAATCATTGTTATTAATCTCATTTACGGTTTAATATATTATAAGTAATTGGTCTTCAAATCCCTTTTTTGTCTTTAAATATTTCTACTATGCTTTTTTAAACTTAAATTTTTATGTACCCTCTGGCAGCATATTTTTTACTGTTTTATAGTTTATTTAAGAGTCCTACAGCTTTCGTATGACCAACATCAGATAGAAAATCTTTAGAGCGTTACTAGTTTACTTTCTTTTTTTGTATGTGAAGCCTCTTTCCCTCTGTCTTTCCTTCTATTTTCACTTTAAAAGAGTCCCCATCTGGTGGTCCTCATGCATAATCGGTCATTCTCAAGATATTAAGGCAAATTACCTGCACCATTCTTCTTTTCGTCTGAATTTAGCAACTTTAGGTTTTTTTTAAAAATGTTTCCAACCAAATTAAAACTTTACCTGACACACCTGAAAAAACAATTCAATCTGAGGTATGTTGTTTTAATTGTATTCTTAACATAATCTAGTTATTTACAGCCTAGAAGTCTTATAAAAGTATTTTCTTCTGATAGCATGTTAACAATAGAGTTAAAACCGTAAATAATGTCAATTATGCATCCGTACCTAATTAGTGTGTCACGTCCGTAACACAGATGTCTTAGTAAAATATACTTTATTCATGTCAATAACATACATATTAGTTGAAAAGATTAAGTCCTTTCCTTAGAAAAGTTTCAACTCCAAAAGATAATTTATACAAATTTCATTAAAACTTTGAGATGTTTTATGTTACAGGCGTATATATTTGTTCTTCTAAATTGCTTAGAAACTTGTTCAGTTTTACTTATTTGAGTTAACTACTTTATATTATGCTGATGCAGAAATCTTCAAACTTCCTTAACAAAATCCCTATTTATTCGAAGGAAAACCAACAGTTATCAAAATCACATATTCAAAATATAAATGCTTGTTTATCCACAAGCAATGATAATATCAACTATACACTTAAAAATATAAGAAACTGGAATATTTACCCTTAATTTGTTCATCTAGGGTAAATTTTCATGTTTTTGTGATGTTTTATGTAGTTTTTATCAAAAATCTTTTAACAATAATTTTGTATTGTATGGTGTATGTTTGAAAAGAATGGCTGTATTATTTGTTAAATCTAACAAAAAAGATGGAAAGGCAACGTTTAGAGAAATGATATTGATACTCTGTTTTGTATTAAAAATGCATTAACTTATGTTAATTAAACATTTAACTGCAGTATTTCCAGGGCAATCCATTGTCTTAGCATCAGCTAAGTCTATTGGACAACGCAACGGTACCTTACATCAGTCTTTCCGCACGATATGTTGAAAACTAATTGAGTTATAAACTTTATAACCTACATTAAGTTTGAATCCTACAATGGAAATATATCAAGTTTGATGATATCTCTCAATGGGATTTGCCTAAGCATTAGCGAAGCCTAATATTAAACAGGATATCTCGAGAAAGAAGTGTGATATAACTTAAAATTTTCATTAAACAATTTTTACTTGAAGGAAATGGAGTTTGATTATTGTGCATGTCATTAAGGTTTACCTGTCATGAAGGTGCCAAAATCTCTATTCTATCTGGTTATCTAATTTTGTGTCTGTCTGTCTACCCATAGAAGGTCTTGAGAACGAAGTTCTATGACATTTTGTATGAAACTTCAGTGAAGTCTTTTCACGACACGCGATGTCGCATACTCATATCTGGTATGAGATTAGGAAAAGTAAATGTGTTCATTAGTTCACATTTTCCTTCGCAACATGACATAGAGATAAATTGATTCATCACTCTATTAAATAATGATGAGTACGCATGTAATGGTTTAAGAAGCTGTTTTGTTTCTGTACAGAACTTGGGATACAGAATCCGATTATTTGTAGAAGTTTTAATGTCTGTCAACAGTTTCAGAACATACCAAATTTTTAATATATAGCATTTAAAAAATCAATAATCTATGCATTCCTCATAACATATGAGTTTATGTATTTGGCCTCAACCTAATTCTTCCTGTGTATCTCTACCTGCTGCATTACCATGTCTACACTTTCCACTTATAACAAAAACTTTAACCATGTACAAGTGTTAGGAAGTTTATAACAAAGCGGACATTTATTACAAAAATTAAAAATAATACACCTAAAATAACTACTATGCAGGTTTTACAAATTTGAAGAGGTAGGTGAAGGAATGACGTATTGGAGGACATTTAAATAAAGGATTTGCATATATTGTTTTTATCATAGGCCTAAGTGTCTAAGTGGGTCTAAGTGTAGGCTATAGTTGCGATCCTCAACTTACTTTCAAACGATTGGCGTATCACGTAAACAAAACCATGGCCATGTTAAAGATTGCACGGAATGCAAAGTACAAACCAATAATATGTATTTCATATTTATAAATTATACACTGTCTACATATGTATTGTACTACTATTACACCTTAATGTCAAGTTTTAAGTCATCATCAAACTTCTATCAAATTTATGAGTTTTGGCGTTCTCCATCGAATGGCATAAATGTTTGGCTCGTCGAGTTTGTGAAAACTCTTAGGTTTATGTGAATTTTTATAAATGTTTGCAATAACATGATAAACTACAGTTTGCAATGAAAATCATTCTAGTTTTTGTATGGATAGAAATAACTAGGTGCCGTGTAACCATTGTGACTCAACAATCAAGACTCTAACACCCTACTTTTTATTTGTTGACACAAGACATGATGAATGTGTATATTAGCATCAGCTACCAAGCAACTGAATTAGTGCGATTACACATCATCTAGTTAATATTAAGAGTGAAGTGCTCTCCAAAGATATGGCCGATATTATACTATCATAATTCTATGATATAAATATGTTATCATATGTCTACATAATTTATTTCCATAGACAAAACGTATCAAATATATGATATAGATCTGTCACAGACAGGGCCGCTCAAAAAGGGCGAAACACGACGCCGATCGTCGTGGGGCCCAGCACTCGGTAGTGACCATGGTCGAGATAATACATTTAATTCTGTGGTATGTGTACTATTCTAAGGAAATAAATGGAGCATGATTGGTACACTAGTATTTTGGTGTTATCCACGATTTTTGGAAGAGTTGTTCTAACCAGAAACCTAAACAATTACATTATTAGACAGCTTTATTTGGTAATATGAAAATTTTCACATTAAGCCAAATAAAGTCTGTTTTCTCTAAGAATATGATATATGTTAGGGTGAATGTTGAGGGTTGCACGCAAGAATGAAATAAATTAATCCAAGTCCATTATATATTCACACTTGGTACTCGAACTTGGTCAGTATTCATTAAGTTAGCAAATCTGTCATATAAGTAGAAATATGAGACATATTAAAGCCTTTTTTATTTCAAGAAAAATACGAATAATAAGGATGAAGCAATACAAGTACAAAAGAAAGACAATCCAAAACTTAATAATGGAGTATCTTGACAATTTGATAGAAACTAACGTTTGAAATAGATAGTTTAAATTTAAACAACATTTCTTCGACTGATGTGAAAAGTAAAAGTCTCCCACTAATATTCTTCGATAAAATTTATAATTTGAAACTTATAGTTTTTGTGTTTTGTACTCCTCAGTTTTTTTTTGCATTTGAGGAACAAACCTTTCTTTAGTGAAACACTGTTCAAGATCCACTTTAGGAGCAATAGAAACTAAATCATCTTACTCTGTTTTAAATTGAACATGAACTAGCATACAGAATTAATTATCTGTCATGGACAAATTTATGGAAGCAAAAGTTAGAAATTCAAAATGCCGAAGAAGTAAAAATGTGTATAAACACCAAGTTGCCAAGATACAGTGTTTTATATAACACGGAAAAAATTACTACCATGAGAATTAGGCAGTGGTCAGAGAAGGATTATATAGGATTATAGTAATCGCTTCGTTTTTATTTTCTTTGAGAAAAACAATTTCTTCATATTGTATTTATATTTTGAGATTCATTGTAGTAGAACTTTTAAGGAGAGGACTCAATTCTAACAGTGTGGGGAGCCCGTCAAGGTATGAGCGGCTCTGGTTATAGAACTAACGTAGTGTAATACCGCCTAATGCATGGTGAGAGCCCTATCCTTATAATGTGGGGAGCCCGTCAAGGTATGAGCGGGCCTGGTTATAGAACTAACGTAGTGTAATACCGCATAACGCAGGGTGAGAGCCCTATTCTTATAATGTGGGGAGCCCGTCAAGGTATGAGCGGGCCTGGTTATAGAACTAACGTAGTGTAATACCGCATAACGCAGGGTGAGAGCCCTATTCTTATAATGTGGGGAGCCCGTCAAGGTATGAGTGGGCCTGGTTATAGAACTAACGTAGTGTAATACCGCATAACGCAGGGTGAGAGCCTTATTCTTATAATGTGGGGAGCCCGTCAAGGTATGAGCGACCTTGGTTATAGAACTAACGTAGTGTAATACCGCATAACGCAGGGTGAGAGCCCTATTCTTATAATGTGGGGAGCCCGTCAAGGTATGAGCGGGCCTGGTTATAGAACTAACGTAGTGTAATACCGCATAACGCAGGGTGAGAGCCCTATTCTTATAATGTGGGGAGCCCGTCAAGGTATGAGCGGGCCTGGTTATAGAACTAACGTAGTGTAATACCGCATAACGCAGGGTGAGAGCCCTATTCTTATAATGTAGGGAGCCCGTCAAGATATGAGCGACCCTGGTTATAGAACTAAGTTAGTGTGATACGGCCTAATGCAAGATGATAGCCCTACTCATATTCACTTTACAGTGACTGTTAAATCACTTCTGTCCACTATTATATTGTTAGCCTAATCACGCAGTTCATCAGAAAATTTTTTTTGAGTCACTGAACAACGTCAAATCTTGAACCTGCATGTAGTTTTTAACACTTTTCATTGCTGCGCAATAACAAAGAATATATATTTTGCTGAATTTAACACTTTTTCTAAGTCACAAACTATTATCTCACTTTTTAGCAATTTAAACTGTACAATATTGTCTAGCTTATAAGCAGAAACAATTCTGTAACGGCACCTTTTCCTTGTCCTACAACTAGAGAAACCAGAGCAGTATTGTCGATCAATATAATTTTGTTTTAACATTAAATTAAAAGGTTTATCTTAGCTGAGACTGACCTAACACTTTTTATTCTTAACTATTAAAGAGTTACTATTAGTCTGTCCTTACTGAAAAGAAGTGAATAACTTTTAACAATACATTGAAACAGTCAATCACTATCAAACAAAGCCTCTTGGTTGTAAGGAAGGGTAAAAGTTATCATCTCTGACTTCACCCTGCCTGGGTGCTGTGCTACGATAATCTTCCAAATTATTCAAAAACCCTTGATCTACATTCCTCGTAAGATTATTATGTTCTAGTATATTCAGTAGCGTAACTGGAACTTGGGCTTTTTGAGAGGGGATGAATCTGATTGATGTGCAGACCACACCAGGGAGTATCGAATATAAATCTGAATACATCTAAATTTGTATTGATTGAATAGTAAAACATTTGACTGCTGCACTTTAGACAAGATTGATTGATGTTAATATTTTATTGGTTCTTGGGAAGGGTCCTATCTCGTGGCGTATAGTTGTGTATACGTGTGGGAGATGAGGGGAGGGTGGCAAATATAAGGATGGCCTTAGAGAAGCATGAAGTTAATTAAGGCCCTAGTTCTATCCATCTCATCTTCCACTATAGTTATGCCACTGAGAATGGCCAAAATAGCTCACAAAATACTGTACAAATAGGTACTTTGTATGACTGAAAAGCAAAAATCTAACATATTTATTCCAGTTTCAACATGCAACCTAATATTAACGTATTTAATGTCATTATAAGTCTAGAGTTCTTTTTTATATAAAATTAATGTACGGAACTAATAAAAAGTAAATAATATATATATATATATATATATATATATATATATATATATATATATATATATAATTAAAATAATTGTGTTCTACAACATTGTTCATAACTTGTTTATTTTCGTTCCTATAAGCTTTTCTCATTTAATTACAATAATATTAAAATAACAACATAAAAAATAAAAAAAAAGATTTTAGTTTAGTTTTAAATCATGGATAAACCAAGGAGTTTTATATGTCATTAGACATTGCAGGAAAACAATTACACATGTTTCTTTGTTCTTTTAAAATGGTTTAGTCAGATTATCTAAACCTCTATACTCTATGATGGTGAACACCTAAGTGATCTACTGTCACTTTCTAAAATAACACACTTACTGTTAGTCAGTTTCTACAGATTGTTGGAGAAGTTGATCATTTATTAAAACTAAGTATTACACAGTAAAGTAAATCAGTACATAAAAAACTATTTGCCTTAATTTTGTAAGATCGTCTAGGCGTATGAAAATTTACTGATAGGTTTCTATGGAGGCGGAGCCTGCTTTTTAGATTATACCCACAAATTTCATCCAATTATTGATAGAAACTCACTTTTGGGTGTTTTACTCCTACATTTTATTTGTGACTTAATTTTCCAGGCCAGGTCTTGACGCTTAAAAATGTTCAAAGCATCATCAAGTTTGCGCACAAATACAATCTGTTCATCTTTGCTGATGAGGTAACTTTTAAATGTCTTTGATCATGTGACTATATTGATTTTTTAATGTAGATCAGTACCGATTCACAAGGCTATGAAAGCCTTTCTTTGGATTTTTATTTATTAATTACTTATAGAACCTTTCCAGAGAAGTAATTTAGCAATAAAAATCAGTCATTTGTTCTGTCATAGGTTTATCAGGACAATATCTATGCCGAGGGAAGCAAGTTCCACTCATTTAAGAGAGTGATGACACAGATGGGCTCCCCATTTGACAAGATAGAACTTGCCTCTTTCATGTCTTGTTCTAAAGGTACGATAACATTTGTACAGTATGTGTTTTTGGAAGAAAGTGTCATATTTTCTGTAGCATTACAGACTTAAATAGTACTCTTCAGCTAGCTTGCAAAAATCATGCTGAGTGCAGATATATGATTCAAACAGTGATGAACACACATCATTCGGCCATCTTCACCTGTTTTTTGTTACTCCTCCTATTTTTCCACTGTCTTTGCTGATTGAGACTGTCAAAAAAACAATTACTAGCACATTTGAACAAAATTTCTTTCTGTTTGCATTAAAACTCGAGTAATTGCTAACATTTTGTCTGTTCTATATCTGAACAGGATACATAGGAGAGTGTGGACTGCGAGGCGGCTACTCAGAGCTTGTCAACGTTGATTCCAAAGTGATGGGAATATTGGTAAAGTCTCTTGCAACAAGAAGGTGTCCCCGGTACTATTGGCCAAGTCAGTATAACATTCCCTATAGAGAGACAAAAATAGTTACTCTATAAGAATAAATATAAACTACATTTTGAAATGAAAATAAGGTAATTTGTGTAAATAAATTTTAAATCCAAATAGTGATTGTAGAAATAATAAATTACACCATATAATAAGTTTGATACTTTGAAACTCACATAAGAATCATCATTAGGAAATTGCTTAATTTTTTATTTATAGTAGAAGCAAATAAGCATATCACTTGATCTGGAAATTGTCATACTTGTGATAAAGAACAGTAAACATTTCAATGTCACATCTGTGGGAAAATGCACTTAAAATTCAATTGTTGATTTTAAATGAAGACTGCAAATGTTACTATAAAAATCACAAGGGGAAATCTAATGAAACAAAAATTGGGTACCACATTTGCATGAGTTTAGCCTACCTGCCAAAAAAGTATGTATGATAAGACAATGTGGTACTTTGGTATTATGTGGAGGCCACTCTGTCCCTATCAAATCCTGATTATTACGTGCCATAAGTAGGTGGTAGATACTTTAGTAAGTATATTAAATCGAAAAAGTTAAAGTTAACTTTAACGAGTGCTTCGTGACCTGCGCTTGAATTTAGATACTGTCTTGAGAGATGTTTTCTTCTTTCGCCAGAAGTGCAGGTTTACCGAAGCCTGCACTGATAGCCAGGGGTATTTCCAAAATCAGATCACGTTGGACGATATGGCATGTGATCTGAGTTTGGGAAAGTACCGATCGGAAATGACCCTAGCCATAAGTGTGGGGCTTCAACCTTTCACTTCTGGCAGAAAGAAAAAAAAAAAACAATTCTCAAGTTAGTACCAAAATTCAAGCTCATATCCCGTGAACGCTTGAAAAGATTAACTTTAACTTTGGTACTACTAGTACCAATATTCATGACAACCTAATCCAAACCTACTTATATCGCGTAACAATCAGTAGTAAATAGGTCACAGTGGCCTTCGGATAATACCAAAGTACCGACAAAGTTAACATTTTAATGTTCAGTATTGGGATAGTTGAGAGACTAACATAGGTTTTTTCATCTAAAGCTGCAACAAAACTCTCTGTGGTTTGTTAGATGCCAGTATATGAATATATACAATAGTAACGGATGCTGTAGGCTTGGTATCTACTAAGAAACAAGCCAACGATATATATGTAGTCGATTCTTCAGTATACTGTAAAGGGATAGACCTATATTTTCTTATCAATGAGAACAATACTGTATTGATTCTGTTTGTTTCAAATCACTAAAGATTCACGTAATTTTATCCTCAACTTTTTAAATTCTTACCGACATCAAGAGGGTCTAAAAGAGCTTCAGAAGGTGGAATAAAATAATACCAAAGCGTGTTACACAGTAATTTGCTATTGATGTGAGAGTTAATTTTAGAAGAGACCAACTGTGGTTACAGACTCAGGTTTTTGAATACATAAATACATTTTACAAAAGTCTGTGTAGGATTAGGTATCTGAACAAGTTAAAAGAGCATCACTAATATTTTGGTGTATTAGTAGACAAGTGGTTGAGTACAAGAAACATGGTACCTACCTAATATTTTGAGATTATTATCTCTTCAAAAAAAGCAACTAACCTTGTTAACCAACAAGTTGCACCGAACTATGAAATTTGGGTATTTGTTCCATCATTGAAAAAAACAACATTAAGTTAAACTAAACTCACTGTACAACTCAACAACACAATTTAAAAAAAATTGACAAATTTTCTAATTTCAGCTCAAATAAATACTTTGTTCTGTACCAATATATGTATATTGGTGTTACAGACAACAATGTTCTGCTTGGTAAACCCTCCCAAGCCCGGAGAGCCCTCATATGAGAAGTTCAAGTCAGAGAAAGAAGGAGTGCTCAAATCTCTGGCAGAAAGAGCCAAGATGGTGGCAGACACATTCAACAGTATCCCTGGCATGAGTTGTAATGCAGTGCAAGGCGCCATGTATGCCTTTCCTCAGGTGAATTAATACTTATAATTACTTATTGGTGGATCTAACAAATAGCCCATATCTCAATTCTGATCAGATATTACTTTTGAGTCTGGAGAGTAGTCTTTTCTAGATTCTGATTGTTTCTACTTTTGGAAGTTCACCGTTTCATCAGTACATGTATTTTATATTATACATTATTCATAAACTTGGGGCCCTATTTTTGTAAATTTTAATTTTACTTATAAACAACTTGTAGTCTTCTGTACCAATAACAGAAACAATGCTAGATTGCTAGACAGCTCTTCATTATTAAACAGTGGTACCAACTGCAGGAACAGAAATTTCCTTTTCAATGAATGTCTCTTTAATAAGATCCTTTTTCACTCTACCTTGTGTAATCACTATCATGCAGGTTTGAACAATGCATCATGAATTACTAACTGAATTTGCAAGTAAAATGGAGCTCCATCAGGAATTGGTTAATGATAATAAATTCATAACACTTTACCAGCATGCTTAAATTTCCATAATATATCAAAATGCCAACTAAAAAGTTTTGATACTTTAAAGATAAATAAGAAATAAAAATTGTATTTTAATCATATACAAATTACTGACCAGTGTTACTAGTTTTTACCAACCTTCTCCTTTTCTTCATATACTTATTTTAGCAATGTTTTTATAAACAAATTTGACTTTTATGTCTTAAGAATTTACTCTTAAAGTCCATTGACTGCTAAAACATTTGGGATTTTTTAAGATTTTGTAATACTCTAAAAATTTGTATACTTGCCAATATTATTGTGTACTCTAAATTGCCCATGACACTTGCTGGCTTTTAATGAAAACAACGTTTACATTTAAGTAAATTATATTAAAAATGCTCAAGCACTAATTGCTCAACTTATAAATGCTATCATAATGCAGTTTTTGTTGTAGTTAATATATTTTTCCAGCTGAAGCTACCTGAAAAGGCTATAGCGAAGGCTAAAGCATTGAACCAGTGCCCGTCGACATTCTAACTAACGTTTTTCAGTTACTGGAGAACACTGGAATCTGTGTAGTTCCAGGAGTTGGTTTTGGCCAACAGCCTGGGACTTACCACTTCAGGTACGACACCATACTTTTCATAATTATATTATATTAGTAGAGTACTACACAAAACGCTCTCGAAATAACAAACCAGATTTTCGTTTTTGCAGCAGGTATTATGAGTTATTTATGTTTTCTTCAAATAATATGTTTCTTTAATATTATGAATTGTATTGAGGTTAAATGTAATAGTCTTTTAATAAAACCAAGTCTACACTAGAGATTGAAATACATATTATTGTTAAGTTTTTATGTAAAAAATGACAACCGCAGTAGAAATATCACTATATCATAATAAAGCCATGAAGGGTTCATTTCCGTTTGGATTAGATCTGTCCAAGTAGGACCTAATACAGACACAACAAATTGTGAACTAATCTCGTTTACATAAGGGCAACCATTAGATGTCGGTCTAGAAGAAACAAGTATACAATCCAAGATGTTGAGATAATGAGGAAGGGGTAATTTGACTAAAACGTCCAAATTTACTGCGGAGAATAATGGTTGACGTTGGTGGTGTTCTTTCAATTCCAAAAGTAATAAACAGGCATAGGTAGGGAAGAAATTTGACTGGTAGAAGCTAAGGTCAGTGTTAGATGTTCTTTCTTAAAAAATAGCTAGAAAAGCCCTATGGTGAATATTTTTTGGATCTCGGCAGGACATCGCACCATTCTAGAAAACATTAAAGGTTTAGAAGCATGAAATTTTAGAATTTCTTGGCTTTTGGACAAACAAAAGAAACTGCTAAAGAATGGAACAAACTTATTTGTTTCATATAGTAGATATTGCATGTCACCACTTTTACACAATCAGAGACTTCATGAAAGACTAGGTTGTCTGGTTACATCATTTTCAGATCACATTGTTTCAGTTGCACTTAAAAAAGTATTGAGCACAGTCTAGAAAATTTTTAAATTAAAAAACTGATAAAATTATAAAGCCTAATTTTACTGTAACCTATACAATTTGGGAGCTATATTCTTATTTTCTGTGAAATAGCTATTGATATTTTAAAACTTATTATGCAATGGAACAAGTTTTCAATACAGTCTCTTCGAAAATCTGCTGCCTGCAATTCCAACCTTTTGGCTTATACCATCATACAGTATGGTGTTAGTGTGGACTGTCTTTTTGTTTTACAACTGATAAGCTTCATCCAAGTCATGTCCCTAGTTATGATGCGATTGATAACTTTGAAACCATTGTATCAGTTTTTACATTGTTCTTACATTTAACAGCTGATATTACTAGCTCATAGTTCTTATCTTGAACAATACATATGAAATTTGTTTGCTATACATTTTACTTTTACAGGACCACAATACTGCCCCAGTCTGAGAAGCTGAAAAACATGATGGCAAAGATAAAAGAATTCCATTTGAAATTTTTGGAGGAATACAAATGACACAAACGGTTACTTGATAAAAGAGGAAGAATTTGCCATTATTTATATATAAAATATAAAGTATATATTATCTGAAAAGGTTGTTTTAACAAAATACAGATTTTATTAGCTGAAACTAATTTAAATGATCTTTACTACGTTTTAGAAAATTGGGTTTTATGAGCGAACGTCTCAGAAACATTACAACTTACATATAACATACTCGCCCTGCAAGTAAGAGACCCGGGGTCCAAGTCCCGACAGAGCAAGTACTTTTTGTGATTCAATTTTTATTGAAAAATTGTATGTATATATCAAAGATAGGTTAGGCTAGATATGTAGTAAATACACAAGATGAAATTATTTACAATTTCCATCTTACTTTACACATTTTTCACATGTATATCACCAGTTAACACTTTTATTGCAGCATGATACATGTACTTACTGACCTTAGGATAACTGGAAAAGTCGTAAGATATGTCCACCGTCACCAATTTTGTTTATTTTAGAATAACGAGGATGTTTTTTATTCACTCTTTGGATTAAAAGAGAAAACTGGATTTTTAGCTCATAAGATAAAATAGTTTGTAATTGCTTAACACCTTGGTGTCAAGTTCAGGGCAAAAGTGCCACAATAAAGAAAATTTGCTGTATCTACATTTTTTCCAACATAGTAATCTTCTCCCAATTATTCATTGTAGTTTAATAATAAACTGGACTTTCAAAGAGATATAAAAATATATGTGAGCAATTCTACAGAACTTCATGTGACATACACAGTATGTTGACTTTGAGATTCTCATTTTTCAAAATATGTTAAGTATTAATTTTTAACTTTTTTATTGGTATTATCCTGTCTCTATTGATTCATTAACTTTCCTGTTACCAAGTTTTAGGTTTATATCAGCTAAAGGCTTAGAAGTACAATATGCAAATTCTATCATAGTTTTGAATATACGGATTACTTCAAACAAAAATGAAAGAAATAGATAAAACAAAATAAACATTAAGATATTCACATAAATTATTATTCATAATAAAGAAATTCATTATAAGCTATAATAAACAGGCAACACACAAAAAAGACACTATAAAAACAAAATATGTATATTTTTATGAAATAATTGTTCAAGCATAGATACATCTTAAAAAAACTAAACGTTCACGGTAGCAAATTGAAACAGTATCATATTTAAATAAAGCAAAAATAAATGTTCATTATCAACTGTAAAATACAGGATATAATAATTATAAATTGACATGATATAATCGAGTCAAAGTCAAAAACTTGATAAAACATTAAAACGATACAAATTGTACATCAGTTCTCTTGGAGAAAATATTTTTGATCTGGTAAAGCATACCAAATAGTTTTTGTATGGTGTTCAAAAAGCATGTATAATCAATAATTTATTTTTATCGTGAGCATTTAACAAAATAAATTACTTTATGAACACTCAGTAATGAGTTCAACTATTTACACTATGTACACTTAGGATTATTAATACGTCTTCAATGAGATGTTAGGGTCTGCCGTTGGAATAGATTCATAGTGAGAGCAGACAAAAATACAGGAATGGAGTGTTGTTGGTGAAGATGTAGATCAATCAATTCTGAACAGGTGGCCGAAAATGGTGTCTCCAACAGTTCCATACCTCCACTCATCTGAAAACAAGTTAATGATTACCAAGGAATCTGCAAGAGTGACAAACACTAGATTAAGTGTATAAATCTACTTAATGCTAAAACTGGCAAACACTTAATATCTATCTGCTGAGTATGTCACATCCTAAATGGTAGTACCTAATATTAAGGCCTTTAAACACAACTTACATATCATGTTAGTTTTTAAAATATAGTAAAATAGTATCAATCAAACCCGTCTACAACAAATCCATATTTTGTAAACAGCACCTGTTATCTATAACTACTTGGTTGTATAAGCATAACTTTTGTAAGTTAATAAACAGTATTGTCTATAGTTTATTATCAGCAATACATAAAACTAATGGATATTTTTATTAATACTATCTGTTTGATGGATTGAAAGTTATAAATAGGAAAAAAGGTTAGGACATTTCAAATGGCTGCCACTTTGAAACGAAAATTGAAAAATTGATTATTCTGTTCCAACTAGGGTGTCGAATGGATTAGTAACACACACATTTTCAAATCACTCAGTTAAAACTGTTCCAAGAGATAAATTATTTAGTACAAAAAAAGTGCTGGGTAGATGGTAAAAGGAGGAGCATTTTAAATGTACCTTTACGTTGTGCCCATACAAACAATGTGTAGAAAATGTACCCACAAATTACAGAGAAACCCTGCATAGATTTATACTGCATTTTAGTTAGCTTTATTTTTCACCAATATGACAATGACCACTGTTTATTCGAATAATTTTTTGTAATATGTGTTTGTTTCCATGGTCCATGTTGTCCATTTATATACACCCTTACTTAGAAACAGTACCTACTAAACAAATAAATTATCTATTTAAACCAATTTGACTAACTTTCCTATTTTATAAATTATTTGCTCCAGTGCTACAATAATGTTATATATATATATATATATATATATATATATATATATATATATATATATATATATATGCAAAACTCAATTAATTATCCTTGTCAATAATTCAGTTAATTTAATAATCAAACATTCTATTCTGCATTTTTAATACCTCATCAGGCATGTCAATCTCATTCCACCTGTTCTGGGAAATATTTATGTACCAATTCTAAATATTGATTCAATTTCTATTTCATCCATTTTTCCAAATTTAAAATTATTCAATTTTCTGACACCACTTACATTGTTTTGTTAGAGTGAAAAATAGCTATGAAAAAACAAGTGATAAAATAAAACTGGAAACTTCCAACTACATTTTTGAAAAAGTTAACAATTAAAGGTTTTCTATAAATTCCTGAAGATCATCTCTCCTTCCTGACTTCCAGCAATAACAGCAAATAAAGACTTGTGTTATAGATAAACCGTTTACAAAGGATAAACCGTTTACAAAGACACTGGGTGATTTAAGTTCACACAGGGTGGGGTAAATACCCTTCCGACACTCCCAGTCTCCCCACCACTGCTCGACGCTTGCACGCTCGCTCTGTCTTCTACCCTAGCCACTGCATGGATAATCCTACACCAAAACACAAGCTCCCTGACAATTATAAATAGCTTACTGTCTATGGCTACATGAGTCTGTTCAATTAATATTTTATGGTTGGACTCGACACTTGTATAGGCCTACACACAAAAATACAATACAGTTATAGAATAGGTAAGTAGCTGCGTTGTAAACAAAAAGGCTCAAGCAAGACACGATCAACACCGCTGATAAACAGAGACAAGGAGATGCTCGTCCCACTCCACACACATCACTGCGCACCACTCTCCCTCCACCGGAGAGGGACTCCCTCCTGTACACAGCTACTAATATATTTGCTTCTGCACAGATTCCTTTGCAAGAGGTTATCTACAGCTACTCTTCTGGGTATTGTACCAATTCCTCAATAACAGTTTATTTTAGCAAACTACTCAAATCTTTCATGCAACTATATTACCCACAAAAGTTTTAATTATCCCTTTGTAATTTCAAGAGATCCCTGTAGCAAATAGACTTCTTTTGGTAAGAAATACATTTTAATAATCAACTTCACCATTTTGGTATTAAACATTTTAAAACTGAAGAAATTGTTTTGAACTGTTCACAAAAAAAAAAAAAAAACTCTAATCCTGGCAAAAATGGTAAGCCTCAGTATTCTTCTAAACCTTTATTTTTACAATTTAAATTATTAACTATGCATGCGGTACATCTTGAATTTAGTTCTTACTTTACAAAAATATTTTAACAATTTAAATAACATAGTATGAAAATATAACACAAGGCATCGAAATTATTTTCAATACCCCATTCACAGAATGATACTAATTGTAAAAGAGCTGATGTATATAGGAAGAAAATTATTAAAGAGCCTTTTATTTATTTATTTATTTTATTTATTTATTTATTATTATTTCAACGGCATCCGCCAATATACAATAATTTCACAACATTTTCATGCAACTTAAATATAACATCAACAAAATAAATAACAACTAATTAAATTACAGAAAGTAGTGATTATGCAGTGGAATAATAAATAAGTATTAAGATTTGTGAAATAATGTTACAATAGTGAAAAATCACAAACATCATCTCCAACTGATATTAAGGGGAAAAAACTCTATCACTCATTACTGTTGCAGTCTCTTTTTAAGGTGTGCGATGCTGTCATAAAACATATCACCATCGGAAGGAATGCTGTTTCCACGCCTATGAAGTCGAGCAATAGGACCGTGATAGCTGTAATTGTTTGAGTGGTGGCAGGTTGAAAACATATTCCTGGATCTGGTTCCAGCAGGCACCAAGAGGGATATCCTACTCAGAAGCTCTGGTGAATCGATCGCCCCGTTGATAAGCTTGTGCAGGAAAATAATATCAAACATTCTCCTTCTGCACTCCAGCGTAGGCAGAAGAAATTCCTGCTCAAGTGCGGGGACAGAGACCTCCCGATAGGCTGCACCTCTCAGCCTTCCTGAAGACTTGAAGAATAAGTGTGATATGCGGAAATTTAAGACTAGGCTTGGTAATTATTTTGTAAATTTCCCTATTTTGGTTGGATTCTTTTACTAAAAAGCAGCTAGTAAGTTTTAACCTTTCGAACACCAGGTTATAAGATATTCGCAGAGAAAATACACGAAGATCTCTGTGGCGACTGTATACATCACCGCGATGTATGTTTTCTATACTAATCTACTAACACAAGCTAAACTACCTAATCCAATCAAACTCATCTTTAACTTTAACATTAATTTTTTTCAAATTCCTTTGGAAAAGAGTTTTTATGAGTATCTTTGTTTACATTAACGTGGGTAGTTGTTAGTTGTATGTATTTTCTACTTGTGTACTACATGCATAAATACTACAGTCTTAAAAATTTATAAGGGACCTACAATGTTAATTATTTCAATCCTCAGGTAATATCAGTGGTTTTGTGTGTCATACACTCATTGATTTTTACAGGTCCCATACTTTTATGCAAAACTTCATAACAAGTTTATCTTTTAAGATATAAATCTATTTTTTTAACATTACATAAAACTAAATTGATTCCTAAAGCCGGTTCTGACTGAATGTTAATTAAAATTAATTTGTTTAACACATACAACTACTAACTTCTGGTGGCCAAGAGTTAATTACATGAAATATAATTTTTCTCTATGTAATGATTCTAAGTATAGATCTGTAAATTATGCAGACAAATACTCCCATATACATAACTCGAGTAAGCTGAACCACACACCGATCTTAGTTCTCTCCTACCTTAAACAGCAAATGGTCATCAGGAGCTTCAGCATAGAGGCTGCTCAGTCTGTATATCTTGTTGGGCAGACCGTCCACCTTGTAGCCAAACAGCTGATAGACAGCCTCGCGGAACTCGTGGCTTGTCGTCTTGAATACTTCCCTCAGTCGCTGATTCTGACGCTCAAACGACTTCATCTTCTCCTTTAGTTCTAATATTGAACAACATTTTCTATTATTAACAAATTTAACTGGAACTGGCAAATGCCTGATACTAGGCACTCTAGTCACAGTCTAGATGGCAGCGACTGTCACTTACCATGTCTTACCGGTTATTGTTATTACGTTTATAAAATACGGTCAAAGAGTATTTATTAATTTAGATATTAATACAAATAAGAAAGCTCAATTTATGTAGATAATGAACTCTCTGTCAAATTTAATGTTTACATGTGTATACAGTGGAGTCCCCGAATAGGTCCAGGAGGAAATTTATATATAACGATAATACACAACTAATTACCTAAAAAGTGAAAATGGGTGCATCATTTAGTAAAAAAAGAATCCATTAAATACGAATACAATTATTTTATTAAGCCAGGCTGCACTAAAGGCACTTGATACCTGTTTGATTCGAAAGCAGTTTGGGAATACAAGAATGCTCTGGCAGAGCTGGCTAAGAATAACTGAGTAGCACTCGGTTGGATGCCGGGCCATGAGGGCATTCATGAAAATGAAAAAGCAGACATCCTTGCCAAAAAGGGAGCAGAGTCCATTATGATAAGGCCAGAGCCAGGTTGCGGGATTGCTTTCTCCAATAGCAAAGCTCTTGTAAAAGATTGGGAAAACAGGATAAGAAACTTTAACTGTAGTAGCGCCTTCAAAATTAAGACTATCTAAAATGTTTATCTCTCTTTATGCTAAAGGGTGGGCATCTATCCTAGATCAGAGTAAGGAGGACATAAAAATGATATTAGGGATGTTGACAGGACATGGTCCCCTAAGGAAAACATTTTATGGGGGTGGGCCTTAGCCAGAGTGATGAATGCAGACTCTACGGAGAAGATGAGGAATCAGGGGAGCATATTTGGCTTAACTGTCCTGCCATATCAAAAATTCGGATAAGATTCCTGGGAGCATATCTCCTGAGCACCAAGGACATCAGATAACAGGAGCCCTCAAATCTGATCGGCTTCTGTAAAAATCTCAGATTCTGAGGACACAAATATAAGTAAGGGAGGCACAAAGGTCCTTTTAGGACTAAGTGCGGAGACAATTTGTCTCTTTCCCTCAGGATAAAAAAAGTATTTTATTAGGACAAATTGCATATGGTACTGGCATATGACATTAGACTACTGTTGAGTACAATTTGTACATTACTTTCTGAACTAGTCTCAAATGATTTACATTTAAAATAAAAATAGTTACAAACTGTTAGTTACCTTCCACTTCCTTGGTGGAGCTGGAAGCCATCTTGTCTGCAACAGCTAGTGTGAGGTCATGAGTGTGGCCCTCCTCTAACAGCCGTACCCTCTCTCTGAGCTTGGCCGCCTCCGCCTGACACTGAGCCAGCTCGGTCTGCTGTCGTTGCTCTGCCTCTGCCTGTGGGTTCATTCTGTGCCACCATAAACATGTGTATTACAATTATTGGTCAGAATATATGTTAAACGGTCAGAACAAAGAAGTTGAAAATCTACATTTCATTAAAGATGTGGTTAGCAACAGATTCATGACATATTGTCTTCATAAAGGACCTATAGAATGTTTCCAAATACCCAAAAACACTGTTCATAGACTCTTCGTATAGTGGACAAATTTTATGCATTAAATAACCTAGGATATTTATAAAATAAGACTCAAAATGTGGGTAAGTTTTTGGCATTTGACTGGGAGACCGCCCAATTAGAAGACTGACTCCGCTGTACTAAGTGGGTTGCATTGGCGATAAATGAAAAAGGCGTGATTGTAAAATTGTAAAAACCTACATACATACATATTGTCGCTGCAATAAAAAAAGATTTTGATTTCATTATTTACAAAAGAAATATATTTTAATTCTTAGCAGCTGAAACGGCTGGTGTCATGCCTATCATGGAAGTTTACAGGTTTTCACTGTGTCGAAAAACATTTTGGGACTTGGTTTTAAGTTTGAAAAATTCTTCTTGGCTGAATGGTATTTGACTAATACAACTTTTATAAGCTGACTTTTTACGCTCAGTTCTAAAAGAAGACATTGCAGAGCATGTTTCTAAGACGAAAAAGTGTTACTTTTCCTTTCAGATTTCATTTATTCGAGAAGTTTTCCATTGATCAGAGGATTAAGTATACTATGTATTGTAATTAAACATGAAGATGAATGGCATGACCTGAAAATATAACTAAGAATTTGGATATTTAATTAGATTTCATAAGATACTTTTTGATGCCAATAAGAGATCAAATAAATTAACCGTACATGTACGGGAAGTACGGGCTTGGTAATAATGAGGTAACCTTACCTGAAGTGCATTATCTTGCAGTCTCTCATGTCGAAATCTCCTTTCAAGGACCTGTACTCCATTTGTATCTTCAGTTCTTCCACCTCCTTCTGGAGACTCTCCTTTTCCTTCACCAAAGCTGCCTTCTCTGCCAGAAGAGCATCCATGCGCTCTGATGAAGCCTTGTTTCCATAACCTGCAATAATTCTCCTACAGTAGTAAAGTTTTATTCCTGCATTTAAAATGCCCTTAAAATGCAGATACCATAAAACAACAAAATGTTCATAAGTGTTAGTGATCCAAATTAGACTCACACATATGCCTCAAGACTTATGTAATCATGCAAAGCTACTACTTATGCACTCAAAATATATTTTAAGATATTCAACTTGGTGATTATTGCTACAGACATCCCATTAATATGATCAAGAGGCAGGAAATTATTAACAAAGAAAAGTCTTATTAGAAAATGGAAATAATCTTTTGAATTGTCAGCGGGAATGTGAAGCTTGGTCTTACAGTGTCGCTAGAAAGTTTAGGGACACCTGTCTGAAAGAGAAATGTTACAGTTGGCCCTAAACTAACTAATTTCTCAATGCTATTGATTGTTGGCTGTTTTAAGGACATCAATTCAAGTTTTTATTCAAAATTTCAATATTTTATCTCCAAAAATGTGGAAGAAGCATGCATTAATGTATTTTAAGGAAACTGCCAAAAAAACCTTGTTTTTTAGATATTTTATTTTTATAACTTCTTAACGGCTTGCCATATTGTAATGAAACTTGCACAGTACTTTTATTATAATATGATGATCATTTAAAAAAATATGTCATGTTACAAATAAATTTTGTACTCAACTGGTCAGGGTACAAATAAAATTTTATTTTCGAACATTTTATAACAAAAAATGTGAGTTTTTAATTTCGCTTCTACAAGTAGACGCCTTCATTTACAGACATGCGGTCTGCACGTCATTGTTCCTCTGGCGGTTGTTTTGTGAAACAAGCCTGCGCGCGCATTCCACACTGCCATTGTGACAGTTGTACTGCAATCTTCTTTGTGATTTGTTTATTTCGCTGTTTTGTGAAAGTTAAAGCTGTGATTATGGGCCGCTCATCTGTGTCCGAGGACATTAAATGGCAAGTTATCGGTATGTATAAAACCGGTAGTTCATACCGAACAATTGCATCCAAGTTACATGTGTCTAAAACATGTGTTGAAAATACAGTGCGACGTTTTAACCTAGCCGGTACCGTGATTGATGCCCCGCGGAGTGGTAGGCCACGTAAAACCACGCCTCGGCAGGATCGTAAGCTACTCGTGATGAGCAAAAAGGACCGAAATGCAAGTGCACCTGATTTACTAAGCAGCATGAAACAAGATGATGATCGTTACAATGTGAGTGTAGCAACTGTGAGTTCCAGACTTAGAGATGCAGGTATGAAATCATTTTACGCTATCCGCAAACCTTTGTTAAATGACAAGGCCAAAAAGACACGCCAAGTTTGGTGCAAGGCTCGATTAGGGTGGACAAAAGAAGCTTGGCGGCGTGTTTTGTTTTCTGATGAAAGCCGTTTTGAACTATTTCCAAGGCGCAGAGTTAGGGTACGACGTACCAATACTGAAAAATTTCTACCAGCATGTGTAGCGCCTGCAGTTCAGGCCGGTGGCGAAGCAGTAATGATATGGGGTTGCATTTCAAGTGAGGGTCCTGGGGAGCTTCAGTTCGTTGAAGGCACAATGAACAGTATTAAATATTGTCAAACTCTAGAAGAATTCATGTTACCATCTGCCAATAAATTGCTTGGTGAAAATTACATCTTTCAACAAGACAATGCACCGTGCCACAAATCAAGACACACACAAGAATGGTTCAGTAATCATGATGTTGAGGTTCTGAAGTGGCCACCACGAAGCCCGGATCTTAATCCGATAGAAAATTTATGGAATACCATGGCCAGTCGTCTAGCGAAGAACAAACCCAAGAACAAAGCTGAACTGAAGTTCATGTTGGCACAGATATGGCGGAGTATCAAGAAGGAAGACTGTCTGACACTCATTGATTCGATGCCAAAACGGATCAAAGAATGTTATAAAGCTAATGGAGGACCTATTGATTACTGATTTGTATGTATTCATGTCCATTTTACTATTTTGTATAATTTAAATATTTGTTTCCATTAAAAACAAACTTTTGTCAGAAATTTGTGTTTTTTTTTAAGCCTGTCCCTAAACTTTTTAGCGACACTGTATGTATTTTTAAGTTTTTATTAAGAGAATTAAAACAAGTGATTTGGCTAATAGAAAATGGTATTTTTAAAAGCATTTACAAAACTGGAAATGAGAAGAAAATTTGATCAGTGTGAATAATAACAAACAATGATGTGTTCTTAAAAGCCCAAAAAACTGAAAGGAAATAAAAATTCCAATAACTAAGGTTAGGTCGATATCGATACTTGACATTACAATTACAACTCTTAGCAGTGTAAAGGTTTCCTGATTCCCTTTCCACTTGATTCTGATACCAATATTTCCAACGTATTTTATTACAAAATAATTAATAAAAGTGCTTAAAATAGGCATGGAAAGTTTGTTGAAGCTGCACATCAAATCTTCAACTAATTCTATTCTTATTGGCAGTACGCAAATTGTCAATAGTTAAAACGTGTTATAGTCACAATTTCTTGTACGGTAAATTTTATATATCAAAAAAGTAATTACTGTAATTAAAAAAATAATGTTTATGAAATGGGGGAGGAAGGGAGGGATCAGAAACTCTTTTACAATATCTTTGAGAAATGTATAGCTTCAATTAACAATAATTTTATGTCTGTAATATTTATAATAATAATGTTTACACAAAAGTACATATAGTATAGAACATACATATATGTTATCATGACCAAGAGTATTTAAACATTTCTGTCTTGCCACTCTTTGTTTTAATTGTATAAAACAAAATTATCCAGTGCATTATATTCTTAGCTACTATCTATAATTAAAGAGGCCGAAAAGCCAAGTTTTTTAAAGTTAATTTAGATATGATACAAAAAGCAGGCATACCGATAACAGATTGTAAGGATATTTCTCTTCTTCTCCATTGAGTCATTAAAAAGAATGCACTTTATGAAGACGAAGAGAAATATCCTTCCAATCTGGTAAAGGTAAGTCTGCTCTTCCCATTCTATCTAATTATTTAGTTACTAACACTATTTATGTATTAGTTAAAAATAATATTTAGTTATTATTTATATAGGAATCTGTATCTGTAAGTTAAAACCAAATTTTAGAATCGGAAGAAATCAAATCTTTTTAGAATTGGCCAATCATTGCTGAAAAGACAAAAGTGCAAAATAGATCATGACCATAATTTCAGAGAAGAGTTCTACTAACCTTCCACATCCATGATGGCTAGACTGGGATCTGACTCCAACTGTAACATGCGTTGCTGATACCCAGACACCAGCTTCTCTAAAGCCTCCAGCCTGGAGTTGGGCTGGGACTCCAGTCATGGATCATGACCATAATTTCAGAGAAGAGTTCTACTAACCTTCCACATCCATGATGGCTAGACTGGGATCTGACTCCAACTGTAACATGCGTTGCTGATACCCAGACACCAGCTTCTCTAAAGCCTCCAGCCTGGAGTTGGGCTGGGACTCCAGTGAGACTCCAGTCATAGTCACCTCTTTCTGGCACGAGTCCACCAGGCTGCGCAGATCATCTCGTTCCTGTCACAATTTACAGTGGTTATGAATGAACACCAATCCTCACATTCATAACAATGGACTTATCTGCATTGTTGACGATGTTGAACAGGTATTACTTAAAACATCTGGTATGGTCCAGTTTCCATCAAACATAATAAAAAGCGTTGGCCTCTATCTATATATATAAAAATGAATGTTTGTATGTTTGTCCTTTATGGAATCGTGAACTATTGGACCGATCATGATGAAAATTTGTACGTATATGTATTTTTCCACGGAGAAGGTTTATAAGCTATGCCCATCCCTTTCCCGATTCAGGATTCCGCCCCACTGGTTACAGAAATACCCATAAGAAATGCATTGCAGCAAACATATGTTAACGTCTTTTCAAATTTTTAATCAGCTGTTCTTTGTAAACATATATTACACTTATAGTTTTAAAGCATAGAGTAAGCTTAAGAGAAACGACAAATTTTGTTTAAACTGTTTTTGCAATCACTGTTAAATATAGACTTTACTATCCAGATAATACAATTCAAATTTGACGTAAAAATTCACCTTTAACTGCAATATTTATTTAATATAAACCATGCTCATGCTTGATCAGAAGAGTAATGCAGATATCATAATTACTATCTTACGTTGGCTACAAATATAAAGAATGTTATAAAATCAACCTTAGTTGTTTTTTTTGACAGAAGTATGGTTCTCAAAACTCCGTGTGTACATATTCTCTCGATCGAGACAACAAAGCAAGCTCAATCGTGGCATCGGAGATATAACTAATTTAATCTAAAATTTATTATAGTAAAAAAAAAAATTTACTAAGTAATATAAGGACTTCGGTTCTTAAGATTTGCGTGCGAAGCCGTGGGTAACAGCTAGATAGAGGCAGGAATATGGTACATACCTTCATAATACGCCCAAGAGGCTCACGATGGAACGACTATCAATTATCTCAGCAATGTTTAGAATGTGATAGAAAAAGAATAAGTGAATATAGTGTACTGTTTTCAACGGGAAATTGCGTGCGAAGCCGCGGGCAACTTTTGCAAAAAATTATTGAAATGCGCAGCAAAGCGCGCCGGGCCCGCTAGTAAGTATATAAAATAATAGTATTTGTCCTACATTAAATAGGCAGATAGTATTAATAGGTAATATTTCCAATAGAACCAAATACTCAGAAAGTAAAACAATCAATGCTGGTCACCAGAGCAGTTGAGAACTGGCAACAATTAATGGTTCTCCTGCTGCTGGATGTGGTAGACGTGCTTTAGTATAGTCCGTTGCAACTTCTTCCTTGCTCCCAGTCTATATAGGCTGTAGCCAGTACACCTTTCTACTTGTATCTTTTCCTGTTATTCTCTTTGTTCAATTCAGCCTACTACCAAGCAACTCTGAACTTATCCTGTGATGTGATACACATTCTTTTTTCTGTTATATACAATGCTCTTGTTGCAACCAGTGGTTTGGTACCTTCTGGGGCCACTTCCAATCATTAAGTATTTTCAATAAGTTACAGTAGTTAGTAAAAAAACAAATGAATTTACTTTCATATTTTCTAGATATTTTGAGGGTTTAAAACTAATTGTAATATATTTTGTATGTACAAGTGTTTAATATGCCTCCACAAAGCGGATAATCCATAAGCTGTATTTACAATTAATTTAATATTGTGAAAATACCATAAAACACACACACACACACACACTTTTCCACATGAAATCAATTTAAATGATATCTATGCCTAACCTAGAACTAGATATTTCAAAACTGAATATAATGGTCGAATTCACATTACATTTAAACTACAATAATCTTTTACTTGTGTTAAATGTTTTTATTACACGTGATAGTTTTAAAATATTACTTTCATTTTGTAATTATAGATATTAGAAAGTTTACTTACCCAAGTGATAAGAGTGATCTGTTTTCGTAGCCTGCGGATCTTGGTGGATTGCAGCTCCAAGTTTTTCTTTGTGTTAGCAAGCTGATCATTGGCTTCTTGTAGCTGTTTTAGTTTTTCATTGTGAACTTCTTTGAGGCTTTTCAGTCTGAAATTTAGAAACACAATAACTCTATTATATTGTGTAGAAGTTATGTGTATAATATACATTATATATTTATAATATATATTATAAAAACTTGTTGCAGTGTTCCACTTTAAAGGTTATGCAGGTGTGATATGTGTTCTTGACTTCTGTGCAGTGACAACGCCTGCCTGCATTTTCTTTCATCTAGACTTCCAGCTGTTGTCGTATATAATGCGTTTATTTCAGTGGCAGTTCATTGCCTCACATTGTAGGTTTTTAAGTACATGTTTATATATAAAGTTAAGTACAACTTAGGAGGAGGGTAAATTTCTATTCTCGAAATGTAGTGTTTATATACATTTCATAACATACAACAATGACAAATGTTTTGAACCCCTACTATCTATCCTTTCTAACCATCCATCATCAATAATAAACTTTAAACAAAGAAAATAAGTACTTGTGAACAGCTGACATCTATACATACAAACATTGATGCATTAACGTAACCATAAAAAACATGAACTGCAAGTCAAATAAAACCACAATACAGTACTTTGATTATCTATCTACAGCTTCTTACTCACAAAAGTATGAGGAAAACAATTTTACGTAATCAATAATTTGTTTACTCTTAATCAGCTGTCATCCGTAAATATATATCATACACAATCATAGACATAGAATTTACGAACTTAAAGTCAAATACGTCTTATAAAAATCATATTTCCTTTTTTTTTATCTATCTACAGTTATCACGAATATTTGATCAAAATTTGATATTGAATACATATAAACAAATTATTATATAACTTTTTATATATTGGAAGTTTTATATGCAGGGTTTACACAAAAGAACTCCAGGGTTTTGAGGTTAAATATTTAAATCAAATTACAAACTTAATCAGGGTTGCTACAGGAGTCCAATAATGAAATTCCCTGACTTTTCCCTGATTTCCAGACCAAGTTTTTCATTTTTCCCTGACTTTTTTCGACGCAATCCCCAGGGTTTTTGGCAATTAATGGGTGGAAAAAAGCGGTGTTGAGGCTAAAAAGCGGTCGTCTGCAGGCTTGGACTCGGCGCGGCGGCAGTAAGTTTATTTGTGTAAAGGGATTTTATATTTTTCCCTGACCAACGTCTAAATTCCCTGACTTGAGACCGGATTCCCTGACTTTTCCCCGATTTCCAGTCCTGTTTATTTTTCCCTGACTTTTCCCTGACTTCCCTGACCTGTAGCATCCCTGTTAATGTAATGTGTTTATACATAATTTTAAAGGTAATATAATCAACATTATTTTACAATTCAATAAATTTCAATGTGGACCCTATTAGTGACACAGCATACATCAAAATAATATTCTAGCTCTCCCCATATCCTGGCCAGCATATCTGGGTTTCCATGCGAGCAATTATTGTTGTCGAACAATGGTTTGAGATTTTCATAAATAGTAGTTGGCAGTACTGCTGATTGTTGACTTTGAAAATACCTTAGCAGACACTCACTCAGTTAGTGTAGTGCAATGGTAACACCTCGACAAAAGGCACAATGTGTTGGCTTGTAGAAACTAGTTTAATTGTTACGGTTCAGAGGAACTTTCAATGCAATTATGGTGGAGATGTGCCCACATTGAAGTTTACTGTTGTAAAAAAGTCTTGGTTATATTACTTTTAAAATGAAAACACATTAAATTAAGTTTCTGGTTTGATACAAATCTTTAACATCAAAACCCTGCAGTTCTTTTGTGGAAACCCTGTAATTGATGTATCACCATTTCTTTTGAACATTAATACTGTATTTTAATTAACTAGTAAATTGAAAACTATATTTGAGATATAGCTATTTAACCTTGTTTCCCAAATTACAAAGACCCTACAATAGAATACACTAGTAGGGAACTAATATTAGTTCCAAAGAGGGTTTTTATCTACATGTTGTAGATATATCTTTCTGGTAAAATGTTGTTTCAAGTTATATAAATACTACCTTTTAGGCAACTATTATGACTGGCTGATGTTAACATAGCATATTATGCACCACAAATTTATGTTCTAATCACACAGGTTTAATTTTGCTAAGAACAAGAAGTAAGCTAATAATAAAAATTTTGAGAGTTTTGTAGAAAACTCCAGGAATTTTCAGGCCAAATTTAAATACAATGTATTTTTCATGTTTTAGGTCACATAGCAGGCATCCTATAATACACCTGTATGTCACAAAGTATGTGACTTACACGCTCTCTGCTTGCGCCTTCTCTTGTGACAGAGTCAGCTCACGTTGCTGCAGTGTCTCTATACAGCGGCGTAAAGCGAGTGGGCCATGCAGTGGAGCGGACCCCATCACAGAACGGGCCAGTCCCTCCCACTCATTCAGCCGCCCTTGGGCTACGCCTACCTCCACACGCAGACTCACGCACTCTCGCTCACGCTCCTCCAGTTGCCGCAGCTTGGTGCGCAGGTCCTCCACAAGCCCTTCCAAGTAGACGGTGTTGGTGGTCGCTTGTCTGTAACACAACAAAAAGCACCAACTTGATGACATGACTAGACTTCCGTAAATAAACAGTTACGATTCATTAAAAATTTAGGAAGATAGCTAGGAAAACTAGAAGACTTTCTTTTTGTTCAAAATAAGAAGGATTGACAGACTGGTTACATGTTATGCTTAATCTGGTGAATACCAAATTTACAGTTTTAATGGTATTTCTTTCATGACAACATTGAATAAGGTAACTTCAGTACAGAAAGTTGCTTTTATAATAGTAATTTAGTAATTTACTGCTACAGGAAGATCATTAGTGTACAACAATAATTAAAATTAGTACATAAATAAATGTATGCTCTATATATATATATATATATATATATATATATATATATATATATAATTTCACTAAACATTGAATCACAAAAAGTACTTGCTCCGCCGGGACTCGAACCCGGATCTCTCACTTGCCGGGTGAATGTGCTACCATTATACCATTACACCACAGAGCGCTTACTTTTTCCGATTCAATTATTTTGTATTTGGCCGTATCTGTCACATATGCGTTTAAATAAGCAAACTAACATATGATCGGAAGACCAAATACCTGTCAAACGACTTTTATTTACATTATGTGACAGATACGGCCAAATACAAAATAATTGAATCGGAAAAAGTAAGCGCTCTGTGGTGTAATGGTAGCACATTCACCCGGCAAGTGAGAGATCCGGGTTCGAGTCCCGGCGGAGCAAGTACTTTTTGTGATTCAATGTTTAGTGAAATTAAATAAGGCTATTGCCATTTATCCAGTTTAATGTATATATATATATATATATATATATATATATATATATATATATACCCATCCACAAAAATTAATAATAATGTGAACATATTTTAACAGACCTCAAAAGTACAAGAAATAATGGTTAAAATATAACAACTTAGGTGAATATATTAATATACAAGTTATCAAAATAGTGTTTACATCCAACTATAGTACTTATCATATTTAACTATAATTTATTTAAAAACTATAAATATATATAATGTTTTTGTTAACCTTTATCTAATAGGACATTTAAAAAAAGACAGTCTATAGATTTCTTTTTTTAGTAGCGAAACAAATCGAAGTATTTTTACCTTATAATTGAACTAGCTTGCACACCTTATGCTAAATCCTGTATTGCCTAATATGTAAAGTACACAGTATATCTAGATATCTAATTATATACAGTATGTCCCATGAAAATATTTACATATTAAAGCTTCCATAACATGCTCATTTACTGGCCCATCATTTTGAAACTTTCCACACTTTTCAATTAGAATATCAATAATAGTGTTTAAAATTTACAACTGTCTCATTCAAAAGAAACATATTTAAAATTAAGTGCATTAAAAGAAAAACATATAAATGAACAACTTATTGTAAAACCAATTTATTCAATCTAAAATCCATCCACAGAAACAACAATATACAAATAACTTGTACACTCTTAAAAAGATTTCTGGGTATTCACAAAAGTTCCTCTTTGATAACGTAAACATGAGAGAGTTGTAAAATGTACATCATTCTTGGTATCCAAATTGTAAAGTGTGAAAAGTTAAAAATGGTCATATAATCTTAGATGTGTAAACTTCTTCATGGGACACACTGAATCTTAAAATAATACAATATAGAAACTCTATTTTGAATAAAAATTAGAAACCATTAGTTAATACAAATAATGAAATGAAAAATTTCTTTATTTACAGAGGCAAAGTTAGGACTTAAAAGTCCTCTCTACCACTTAACCTCCATATTTTTAACAATAATCATAATCATAATAACATATTTATTTATAATAACATTATATTAATAATCATATTTTTAACAGTTCATTAGCATTGACATTAAAATATTAGCCTTTATAGAATATATTTATAGATTTGAATTAGTTTATATTTATAATGCAGTTTCAAATTTTACTCCTATTTTAAAAAGCGAACTTAAGATGGATAGCTGGCAGCTGACAATGTTTCCGCTTAAAATGAAGCATCTTCCGTAATTCTACAACTAAAATTAAAATTGAGAAAGTGTTTGAGGTTTAACACTGTTCTTATGGAGATTTGAAGATCACAGTCAGAGCAGCCAGGCGCTGTTTCTTAAGGGTGAAATGTATCCTTTAGAATAGAAACTGCAGGATTATTTTTTAAAATGTTTAAAATATAAAAACAACTTGCTTTTTCAGACAATGCCCCATATCTAGATTAGAAAACATTATTTATATCAATTGTAGATAGACTGAATATTAGCTAATGACTGCTAGGCTATGGGATAACTTTTAAATCATGTATTTAATTAAAGGGCAATTCAAAATGTAGTAAACATTTAAATTAAGTTAATTTGTTAGATATAAAACATAAGTTTGTTTTTAAACTCAATGTTTGCAGATCATTATATCTTACAAAACATGCATGTATTGATTAAATAGGCAAGTAGTACCAATAAAGTGATAATGTTTGTGCATAATATATTTATAATTTTGTCAAAGATAAGTATGTTAGGAAGTATGATCATAGGACATTTGTAATATTCAATATTGCATAGTCATGTCACAGATTTGTACTTGTACTAACCTCAGATTTTTATTATCCTCCTTGAGCAGACTAATTTCCCGCTCAAGTTCTGAGATCCTGAGCAGCTTGTTCTGCTGAGTCTGCGCCAGATTATAAGCCTCTTGGTGAGACTCTTTCTCATACTCCAGCTCCTGAAATAACCATCACTTCACAGTTAATCGTATGAAACTAGATATTTGCCTATGTAAAGTATTACAAAAACACTTGATACCTAAAATATAGTTTCTTCCTCAGGTTAAATAATTTAACATACAGCAAATAAGGTTAAGCAAACAAATAATACAACAAGACATGTGACATGGTGCGGCACTTAGTGGGACTAGAGCCGCCATCTTGGCGTCAGAGTGTTTCTACACTCAGCACACAACCAGCTATGGTAGATTGTGTATGTGCCTACTGTAGTGGAGTGTTGAATTGAGCGCCAGCGTTTTGAATTGTAATTTAAAATCCTGCCAGTTGTAAAGTGCGATCTGCGATAAAGTTTTTGTTGGAGAAAATCATAAACCAATTTAAATGTATTGCCAGATTTGTGATGTGTACAAGGAATGAGTGAAAGTGAGTGATGTAGTGGTGCATTGACTTTAAAATTGGATGAACCAGTGCTCACGATGAGCATCACAGTGATAAGCCTAATCTTGCGGGTGATGAATTAGTGACAAAAATCAATGAACCAATCCGTGAAAATCGTCATTCACGATTACAGAACTCTCAGAACATTTCCTCCAAATTTCATGAAGTTTATTTCACTTGGTAACCACAAATTTTGTGCCAGGTGGGTTCTGAAAAACTAACAGAAGACCGCAAAAAACAGACTTGATGTAGCTCTGAGATTTTTGGAAGACAAAAGTCATTATACCGTAACCGGCGACTAGATTTGTTTAAAGCAAGGCACCTGTAAAACAAACCGATAGTTGATGGAGTAGGGACACACTCATTTGCCCAAGAAACTGAGGAAGTGTCTGCACATGGTGTCAGCAAGAAAAATCATGAGTTCTGTATTTTGGGACACCCACAGAGTGATTCTAGTTTATTTTCTTGAACATGGCTAAATTATTATCTCAGAGAGGTATTGCCAAACACTCAGAAACTTATGACGTGCAATACAATACAAGCATTGGTATAAACTCAGTAAAAAAGTTTTGTTTTCCACAATGCTTGTCCTCACACAGTCAGTCGTACCCAAGAGCTCGTGGATGGTAAGTTATCAACCATCCGCAGTACAACCCAGATTTGGCCCTAAGCGACTACCATCTGTTCCCAGCAATGAAGACATGGCTCGCTATGCAACGATTTGACACTGACGCTGAACTGCATGCCAATGTTAACCAGTGGTTATGCTTAATTTACAAAGGCAGGAGTCAGTAAACAAATATTTTCAGCCTTAGATATTCAAACAATTTATGGGCTATATATAATGGAAATGGTGTTAGCAGTAAGGCTTGCTAGACAGTTTACCTAATTAGGCACTTTCCACAACTATTCAACAAGAAACCAGAATCAGATGGCAGCCCTAGAATTTACTATGAAAAACACCAACTGCATTAGAATTTATAATAACTCACCTATAGAGATTTTAAGAGCAAGCCATTTTCTGAATTTTAAAAAGAAGCTTAAACAGTACTTAATTGCCAGGTGGTTGTATTCTTTTCATGAATTTTTCCAACAACCTTAATACTTAAAATGTATTATTTAAAACTATATTTAATTTGATACTCAACGTCGGTTGTACAAGTCACTGTAACTATTTAAGTTAGGTTATTATGTTCATTGACATTTTTTCATGTTTGTATATATATTTGTTATGTACAAATTTTGAATAAAGTTTAATTTGAATTTGAACCTTCAAAATTTAAAGATTAAAGACTATAATTTTCACTTTTTTCATTTCAAAACGTTTTACTTTCTGGACAGCCCTTGTACATACCATCAAGAAAGAGATAATATTTCAAAGTCTTTAAATTAAGTATTTATGTTTTTGAATTACTTAAAAATGTAATGGCATGTCTGTAAATAACCTGTTACTCATTTTATATTTTTAACTCCTCATTCACTTTAAATCTTACATAATAATATTCTTTCTAAAAACTCTTTCATGTTTGAACAAGTATTTGAATAGCTACAAATTAGAATACTAATATAATAATAAAGAGCAAATAAACAGCAAAACTGTGTAAAGAACATACAAAATATATTTTGTTTGTTACTAAACCAATAGTTGCAGGAAGTTACAAATAGTTGCAATAATTCTGTAAGATAGCAGTACAAGTTAGGAGGAACTGTGGGTGAAAAAACAACTAAATTACTGGTAATGAGGAGATTGATAAAACATTTCATATACTACTCCTAGACAGCACCCCTAGACATGCACAAAGCAGAGAGCAATGATAAGGCAACTGGAGGTAATTAGCTTATAGCACCAGGCAACCCGTTGTGGTGATTTAGTACGGTGTTATTAACCTAAAAAAAGGCCTAACCTTGACATCCAAAGTAAAAGTTTTATTCCAACTCCAAATTGTTCTATATAACCCTCTTATTGTTTGGTAAAAAGTTACACCATTTTGAGCGTCGGGTTTGGGGGGGAGGGGGAGAAAAAGTAGGAAATTTAGTAGTTTTTTTAGTTTTTTGGAAATTGGTTAAAAAGTAAGCTGTTTAGCACAAAGAGTGTTATATACAAAAATATTTTACATGAAATTTTAAACAAAAAATGTCCTATGCATATTCCCTGTAACATTTACGGTTCATGAGTTGCAGACGGTGTAAAAAATAAAAATGATATAATTTTTAAGGTTTTTTTTTCCAAATAAAGCTATATAGAAATAAGTAAATGATTTAATTAAAGAGTAATAATATACTACAGTATTATAGTCAAAAAGAGGCTAAGAGGCACCATAGAAGGTTGAAAAAGAAAAGAATCACAGCGACAACTACTTGGATCAATTCCATACCGACTTGTTCTCGGGTGTGCGAAGCAATGGAAGAGTTTGCAGGTGTTCGCAGCCTCTCTTCAGAGCAGCACGTGGAGCTACGAGATGCAAGGCAAAAAAGAAACAGTAAGGACTTGCAAACCTTCATTTCTTGGATTGAAGAACATAATCCGTTCTCTAAATCACCTGAACTCTCTTCCTTGTCAACAGGGGTTATAGGTGATGAAACTGTAAACTGCGATAAAGCATTTGAAATAGGAGCCATATCCATCAAAGCTATTGAAAACAAAACATTTAAAGAAAAACACATGAAAAGAAAGTTTGCTGTCAAGTCTCTAGCCTCTATAACGAAGTCGGTGAAAATTAACAACAACATGGTATGTATAAATCCTAACACTCTCTTACATCGGATGGTGTGTACAGTAAGGAGTGATGAGAGATTAGAGGAAATTTTTCAGTTTGAACTCTGTGCATATCCTCCATCACTGTTTGACGAATCTGGCTTGATGAGGAAGGGGAAAAAAATCATCAATGGTGACGGTTTTGGTTTCAGATTCAAAAGAATCATCAAACATCGATGACCCCGTGAAAGTGTCCTATATAATTGACGGAGGCCACCTCCTACATCGTGTTGTCTGGCAACAGCCTGCTACATTTAAACAGATTTGCGAGCAATATAGTGATTACATATGTACTCATTATGGAAAAGCGACTGTTGTTTTTGATGGTTACGAACGAAGTAACACAAAGGATCAAGAACACCTACGAAGATCACGTTCCAACATTGTGGTCAAAGTAGAAGACTCAATCCATGTCAACATAAATCAAAATGAATTTTTAGCTAGTGCTAAAAACAAGATGGGTCTAATAACCCTCCTTTCATCGCACTTGCAACAATGTGGTTGCACAGTTCTTCAAGCATCGGGTGATGCTGACCTATTAGTAGTATTAACAGCTATTGATGAAGCGAAGAAAGATGTTCAAACGTGTGTTATTGGTGATGACACGGACTTATTAGTACTGTTGACTGTCCACGCACCTTCAGGGAATAAACTGAAAATGGTCGTACCTAAAAAAGGAAATCACCAAGAAAAAGTGTACATTATTTCTGACATTCAGCAAGGCATTGGGGATATGAAAGATGTACTTCTGGTTACATACGCCTTCACAGGATGTGACACTGTGTATGCTGTCTATAAGAAGGGAAAAATTGCACCTTATAGGAAAGTTCAAGCCAACAACGTTCTTCGTGAAAAACTTCTGGTCTTCAACAACCCCAAAGCCGACCCCAGTGCAGTGGCTGATGCAGGAAATTACTACTTGCAATGTTTGGAGCCAAGAACACTGAAGATCTAGATTGTCTCCGCTACCAGTCTAGTTGGATGCACTACCCCCCACTTCAGGAGCGTCCAGACTGCATTCATTTACGATCTACCACCAGGTACAACAGTGGCTGAATGAAGATAAGGATCCACTCGAGTGGGGTTGGAAGAAGATTGGCGACCACCTGACACCAATTACAACAGCACGTCCTGCAGCCCCCCAGGAATTACTGTCCCTTATAATGTGTACTTGCAAAGATGAATGCGTTCGTAATTGTGAATGCAGAAGGAGTGGTCTAAACTGCACTAGCATATGCAGCAATTGCTCAGGCCAAGCATGTGATGACATGGACAATAATAACATCTTAGACGACGAGCTAGAGGAGGAGGATAATGTGCTGGAGGATGAGTGAAGTTAATAAAGACATTGAACATTCCAAATTTGAAAGATATTTATGCTTAAGAAGTGAATTTATGTTGCAATGTTCGTAGAAAGTTCAGGGTGGGTTTCTCCGTACCACAGGTTTATATGGCCTAGGCCTGTGGAAGCCTCTTTTCCCTTAAAAAAGAGTGCCCCTTGATAAGGTGGTGAGGTTGTCGTTCCTTCAAGGGCTTATCACTAACATACCACCGGCCAATAGCAACATTCTTTTACAAAGCTTTTTTTTTTAAATTATCTAAATTACGAAAAAGTTAACATTTACACCGTCTGTAACTCTTGAACCGTACAATTTAGAGTGATTATGAAAAGGACCATTCTTATTTAAAATTTAACGTAGAACATTTTTGTATATAACAATGTTTAGGATAAACCGCTTAGTTTTTGAAATATTTACGAAAAACTAAAAAAACTAGTGCTTTTTCAAATTCCCCCCCCCTCACCCCCAAACCCGACGCTCAAAATGGTGTAACTTTTTACCATAGAATAAGGGGACTATGTAGAGCAATTTGGTGTTGGAGGAAAACTTTTACTTTGGATGTTGAGGTTTAGGTCTAATTACACCGTACTAATTAGATGTAATCGCCTGGGAGAGGGTTAACACAAGTCAAGTTTCATGTAAAAAAGGACAAAGGACGAAGCCTTTTAACAACATTCTTTTAACAACAGAGTTAAATCCACTACAATTGGCACTTGCTATCCAGGTAACAAAACACACTTCATTTATAAGAAGGAAATGGCATTAATTTTAAAATATATAACATTTAAGTATAATACATGTATCTAATTTTCTGCAGGATATGTTTTTTGAAGATTTTTATAAGAAATCTAATAATTCCAAAAATATTTATTTATATACTTTAATATATTATTTACAACATAGGAATAAAATATTTTTTTAATATTCTCTGAGTATATTTGAGTTAAACATACAAACATAAAAGTTTTATTTTACATGATTACCAGTATATTGGTATGTATTATACATACATTTATAGGTTTTAATATTGTTTTAATATACTTACAGTTTTATATAGCAAATATAGTTATGTTAGCTTGGATATATCCAACCCTGCCACTTGGGAATCTTAAACAAAACAGCTTGAAAATTAAAGCTCTTCCTGAATTTCGTCCAGTATACAAATCTGACCTTGATACGCTGAGTAGCCACGAGCAACTTAGACTTGTCGGTCTCCCACTGCCGCAGCTCCCTCCGTCTGTCACGGAGTTCCGTCGTCAGTTCCTCTGTTAGTTTCCGAGCCTCTACCAGCTCTGCCCGTACTCCAGCAGCCTCCGCCTCCACTCGGGCTAGCTGACGCTCTAAAAAAACCGCCTCCAACTTGTCTCGGCTACTACTCTC
The DNA here is from genome assembly GCF_021130785.1 of Homalodisca vitripennis. Lineage (NCBI taxonomy): Eukaryota > Metazoa > Arthropoda > Insecta > Hemiptera > Cicadellidae > Homalodisca > Homalodisca vitripennis. Next base: position 41,540 of record NW_025782759.1, read on the forward strand.
CAGCTAGGCAGACAGCACCACCAAGTTTTAGATTAATTTTTAAACATTTACTTACCATGTTGACTGGCATAAACATCACAGACTCTTGTTGGTTTCATACCAACTAGCCGTATGTCAGAGTAATACTTAATGAAATATACACTTGTTACACATCTATGCTAGTTTTAAGAGATACGACAGATATGGACCATCTGTAGCTGTTCTGTACTTGGAGATTTCAGATTTCTATATTGGAGTTGCATGGGCAATTCTCTTTATGCATCAATCATTATATTATTGCATGTTATTCATTCAAATTTCATATAATCTTACTTCATCAGCATTTTCTATGGCTAATTATTATAAGCTATTTTCTCTGGCCACCCTTTCCTATTGTTTTTTAGTTTTTTTTAAATATAGCAACTACAAGTACTCTTCAAAATGTTATTTTTCAAGTCATGGATTTACTAATACGTTTCTTTTACACTCTGCATATTTAGTATTCATCATGTAATAACAAAAATCAATAAAGAATCCTGCAATAGTAAATACATGAATATGTATTTGTAAATAATAAAATGAAAAACTCATCTTAATTCAGTGTAGAGGCTGTATTCTAAAATAAAACCAATTATCCTCTCTTCAAAAAATGAGCTTTCAAAAAAGTTAAAAGTATAAGATGATAATTATAAGATTAAAACGTTTTTTAGAAAATTATTAAAAGTTAAGAACTTGAGATGCCAATTAATTATAGTTCTAGTTGCATATAGATACAGAATCTACAGTAAACTGATATGGGAGAAATAGACGGCTCAATAGTGGTAAAATTATGAAAGAACTGAAACTGTCTTAATGGTTCAATATAATTACAAAATTCTTAATTTGCCTTAAGCATACTCGAAAAACCATACACAATTAAATGCAAGTCTAGTGTTCAAATCATGTTTAAACTGCTGAAAGGATATTGAAATAGTTGTCTTAGGTTAGTTACTTAGTCCGAAAAAACTATGTGACAATTTTTAAGAAAACAAACTCAAGTAAGTCATAAATGCAGTATTTCTGAATCCAGATATCAAAATCTAGATGTAATTCAGAATTTTCAATAGAGCTGGGTTTTAATAGGTATTTTTTTAAAACCATACCATCATTCTCTGCTGACCTTCTCTCAAAACAGATCTGTTAAAGGATTGTCTAGATATGATTAAAACCTCTCTTGATGGGAAATCCAGCTTCTCGCTTGATCATCAAACAATTAGCCAAACATAGCTCAAATTTCAGAAAACTTCTACAACCAGGTCTTTTGAAGAGAAAGAGTTTTATATTATAAAACATCCTAAAACCATGTTCTGTCTTTATTTTTAGTTACAAGTCTTTAGCAAGTAGTTGTTTTATTTTGGCAAGTTGTTTATTCTTTCTGTTTTGTGGTTCAGTTTTTGAATTGATATACCACTTAATGACATAGAGATAAATGTTGAAGGGCTTACTAACCTCTGCCAGTTTGTCCTGCAACTGAGCATTGTCAAGCTGTAGTTTCTCACATCTATCATCTGAAACATATTTTTCTTGTTTCTGTGAGTTCCGCAACTTTTCCAACTCCTCACGTGCCTCAGCATCTCGCTTACGAATAGTTTTCAGCCGATGTTCTAGTTCATGGATCTACACAAAAGCCATATCAAGAGTGATTAGTTGAAGTATAAAATCAATGGTTAGTACTTTTTTTAGCACATTATTCATACTACTCAACAATTAAACAATATTCAGAATAGTCCGATAATGATTTTTCAGAACAAAAACTCTAAAAAAGTTGAAATTGTCTTCAGCTTCAATTTTTGATACTGAAGGAAATACAATTTTTTAAATACTCTCATTTTATATGATACCCCTCATGATTAAAACCACTTTCTGAATTTAAGCCAGTAATTGGTGACATTGTTGCTGCGACGGTCAAACATCTCCATGAAAAAGGCATTTTATGAAGTAATTATAATGCTTTTCGATAAAACCAATGGTAGCATTCGAAAGCGGAAAAATAAATGTATAAATTAGTAAGAATGTCAGTACTTTTTTATCTTTGATATAAGTCGGAGAAAAGAAGAATATTATATTTAATTTTCATTTTTGTAATGATGTAGTGAAACAAATAGTGTTTTGTTTCAAAATAACCCACTATTCGTAATCTATGTAGGCCTTGGCTAGAAGTGTCAAGTTTGTTTAATTTTATATGTTGAATTTTACCAACATTATATGCATTTGAAATAGATAGGAACTATTTATATCAATCTAGTGATATAACAGAGTTGTTAGACAGTGAACCAGTAGACCATAAAAGTGGTGGTGAATCTGATTAGGCCTAGTGTACTGATGGAGATATTCCATACGGGCCCTGGCCTGGCGATGCGCAGTGGTCTACTTGTCATTTGGAGGAGTGGGGGTAACGCTTCCTCAGTCTGTATCGCGGAGCTGTGTAGTGCGGACCTCGCGCTTGCTTGTTCAACACTCTTCTTGCCTCTGTGATACTTGCACTGTTTTGCCGCCGTTACTGCTTATAGGATTTCCGTGTGATATTTCTGAAATGGCGGGTGTAAACTTCTTGAAAAAAGTTGGAAGTGGTAAAGTGTATCATAGCCAAGCTCGAGAAATCGTAGCAAACGTTTATGAATACATGAAAAATGAGAAAGAAAGTGGCGCCGCAATAAACATAAACAATGTTCTCGTCCGTGTAAAAGCTGCAACTGGCGTGCCATTGACAACTATTAAAAAAATAGTTTCTGAGAGGACAAAAATAATTCAAGACAATGCAGAATTCAGCACTCCGAAAAAAAGAATCGAAATCGTACAAAACCTAAAACCGATCTAGACAATTTCGATGTAGGTGTTATTAGGAGGACTATAAATGAATTTCACCGAATTCATGGCGAAAGACCAACAATAAAATCTCTGCTATCTGTTCTGAAGAGTTCAATTAATTTTAAAGGTAGTTCTTTCTCTCTTCGATGCATTTTAAAGAAAATGAATTTTAGATGGAAGAAGGCTACTAATGACAGAAAAGTATTGGTAGAAAAAATTAACATCCGAGAGAAAAGAGTAATTTTTTTGAAAAAAATTACTCAGTACAGATCTGAGAACAGACCCATTATTTATATGGATGAAACTTATATTCATACGACTCATGAAACCCCTAAAGCCTGGACTGACGACAGCAATGAGGGATGTAAAGTACCAGTTAGCAAAGGAAAAAGATTAATTATAGTACACGCTGGAAACGAGAAAGGGTTTATAAAAAACGCGTTGCTAACTTTTGAATCAGGCAAAAAAACCGGCGATTACCATAACGATATGAACTTTGCAAATTACGAGAAATGGTTGAAAAGTAAATTAATTCCTAATCTCCCTGAACATTCTGTTATTGTGATTGACAATGCCCCATACCACAATGTCGAAATTAACTGAGCGCCAACATCTAATTCCAGAAAAGGTGACATGATTAAATGGCTATCAGACAGAAATATAAATTTCCAAACAAGTAGCCTAAAACCGGAGCTGTACAGTTTGATTAATTTACACAAACCTAAATTTAAAATGTTCAAAATTGATGCAATTTTGGCTGAACACGGTCATTCAACTCTGCGCTTGCCTCCCTACCATCCCGAACTTAATCCTATAGAAATGATATGGAGTGTCATGAAACAGAGGGTAGCTAAACGTAATGTGTCTTTTTCAATGGAAATAATAAAGCAGCTTGTGGAAACAACATTTGAGGAAATAACTACTGAAGAATGGTTATCTCGTGTAAACCACGTCAAAAAAGTAGAGGAAGACTACATTAGGTTAGAGCCTCAAATTGACGAAATGACAGAACATATCGTCATTAATTTGCAAGATGATAGTGACAGTGACAGCAGCATGAGTGAGAGTGGCAGTGATGATGATAATGGTGACTTTAATCTAAGTGGGATCGAAGCTCTACCACAGTAACCAGTTTACAGCATTCAGTAAGTAAACAAAATTATTGTTCTTAAATCCTAAGTTTCAATTGTATACATTAACGTTTAAATTCAGATAGAAATATTTTAATTGTTACTATTGGAAGTATGTTAACTATACTGCCAATGTTAAATTTGTCTAACATGTGTTTAAATAATTGTACGCAGCACGCAGATCCAGCTCACTGACAATAGTGACAGTGGCAAGCTTTGTGGCGCGACGGCGCGGCGGCAGACAGCCCCTCCCCTCTTTTGACGGCTTCTCCCACTCCGTACGACACCACTCCCCTGTTGCGCTTCTTAGGACCCGTATGGAATCTCTCGATGTATAAGATCTCAGTGCCCCAACTGAAACTAGGTTTATAACTGAACATTTTTGTTATAAAAACGATTTTTATAACAATTAGGAATATGTGTTTACAATACAGAATGTGTTTTGTGGATAAATAAAATTTTGTTGTTTCAAATGAGAAGAAAATTTGAACATTGCCTCTAACTTTGGAGGTACAAAGAAAGTTTGACATAAAAAAAAAATTTAAAAAAACATTTCCGGATTCATAAATATGGTAAGTTGTGTTACATAATTTTGTACTTGTAATTGTTATCGACAAATTATATGTTACTGCTGACTCTTGATGTGATATAATACCGTTTCATGTAAGGAAAAAATATTATTGCTGTAATATAGTATTTTACCAGGATAATGTCGATTTTCATAAAAGAATTCTCTGTTGCAAGTTTTATCAATATAAAAATAAAAATGTATTCAAAATTCTTATAATTTTTATATTTTGGAATTTTGATTTAGTACAAATATACCATTTATGTAGATATGGTCCCATGCATAATTTTATTTATAAAAGTATGCATAGTAAAAAATACAGATTTTAATGAAAAAAGTTATATAAAATAATGCATAATCAAATAATTTTTACTATTTTTTATATGTTTATAAAATGCCATTGCAAAACCTGGAAAAGTGGCCTGCCGATAGAAGTAATTTAGTTGCCAGTTCTTGGGTCAAGCAGTTTGAACATTAAAAAAGTTTAATATGCAATTTTCTTTAAAAAAAAACAAATAAAAATATTGAAAATAAAACTAGAAATTTGTTGTGCTTTTTATGTGAATGTCATTTGGTAAAACATAGCTGGTTAAATCAATACCACACTATACACAACATAACAAGTAATTATGGATCATACAGTGTATGTGCAACAATCCTATTTATACAAATATAACTTCCTAATTTATAATGATATTTTATTAATATTCAAACCTATTAATTGATATCCTATTAATGAACCACCAATATTCTATCTCGTAAATAACGGTTAAAGTGATTATTTGATTTTTTTGTATTGAGTGAATACAAACTCTTTGCACACTTATGTTGATACCACGTTACAAAATCGGCAGATACAAATCTTCACTGTATAACGGGTTTTCGTAAATCATGCCATGCGCCCAGTGAGATAGACGTTGCTATGCATTTCTTTATTGCGTTTTTATTGTTTAAACCGTCTATGGGAGCAAATGCAACAAATCTATATGATAACTATTTCTATTCTCTTGTAATCTGACATACAACAATCACTTGAACTGAACAATGTTCATAGTCAACACTGTATAGATAGGTCCTTCAACATTTTATATTAAACCATTAAGTGTAAGTCTTTGAAACTTAATACATGTTCCAAATTACAGGTTACTGGCTAGTGTTACTCACCTTGATCCTATCCCTTTCTATTTGTTTTTGAAGGGCATTTTTTTCTTGTTCAAAAACAAGCTCTGTTTCTTTGCGAAGAGCGTGAACCTGACTAAATCTTGTCTCCAGAGAGGCAATTTGTGCTCTGGCCTCTGTCAACTCAGCTTTCAAACGCCGTGTTTCCCAAGGAGAGGCTATTTAAAACAATCATCCAATTAGGACAGTATGTCAAACAGAAATCAAAATTTTAATGTCAGACCGTATCATAACACTTTAGGGTGGTTCAGGAAGTAAGTTTTATGTTGACAATGTTTATTGTCAGTTTTCAAGTATTCGACAATGTTGCTAAAACATATCTTTGAGCTTCAGAAATCCAATACAACATTTTATAAATGCACACTTATTTCTAACCTGATCTAACGTACAGAAAATTTGGTCATAAAAGTTAACCCTTTCACTGCCAACATCTCGAAAACTGAACTTTGGCAATCTACACTTAAACTGTCTGTTTTTCTGGACATTTACAAAATTAATTATAAAATATATTAAAGGTCACATTAGAATGAATTTAAAAGGAGCTTCTAACAAGAAGCTCCCAGACCCGGTTTTTGTATATTGAAGAACATAATCATCGATACCTAATATTCGCATCTCGAATCCTAGATTATCAATTGATATAAAAGTATCTATAGTCCTAAATAACAATCATATGTTTTAAATTAAAATATGAGCATATAGGAAAACTTATAAATAATAAACAAACCAAAACAAAATAGATAAAACAGGAAAACATATAAATAATTATGAGCCAAAATTCGTATGGGTTACGTCATAATTATTTAATTGTTTGTAATTATACACATGTAATTATATATTGTTATGTGTATGTATAATTATAATAATAATTATTGTTATATATACACGTAATTTTATATATAATAATAATAATAATAATACGATTACTATTTGAAAGTGTTTCCAGCTGTTGATATAGATTAAGTTAATTGTTCAAAATAATTAATCAGTATCGATTGGTTATATCGATGGTTATGATTAGGTAATATCGTGGGTAGGGTACAATAAGAAGACCCGGTTTTTTATATCAAAGAATGTAATCATCGATACAGTACCTAATGTTCGCATCTCAAATCCTAGACTATCAATTGATATAGAAATATAGTCCTAAATAACAATCATATGTTTTAAATTAAAATATTAGTATATAGGAAAACTCATAAATAAATAAGAAATTACATAAATAATAAACGAACCAGACCGAGATCGATCAAACAGGAAAACTCATAAATAATGATGAGCCTCAATTCATAAGGTTCATGTCATAATTATTGAATTGTTTATAACTATACACACGTAATGATATATTATTGCGTGTATGTATAATAATTATTATTGTTTTATATATATATACGTAATTGTATATAATAATACTAAGATTACATGTATTATTTGAAAATGTTTACAGCTGTTAATATAGATTAAATTTATTGTTCAAAATAATTAATCAGTATCAATTGGTTATATCGATGGTTATGATTAACACTTATACCGAAACCCTGGCTGTCAAACGTTTACCGAAACCTCCGGTCTGTGAGACCTCTTTAAATAATTTAGCTTCTATATCGTATGTGTATGTTAATAATAAAAGTAAATTTGCACTGAAGGTTTTTTTAAATGATACCACAGCATTTTAAAAATCTTAATGTATAAGTTTATTGTCAAAATAAAAATAAATGTATGTAAAAGAACATTTTAATATAGAAACTTTTAACAAGTTCTTTCGAGCAGCTTACACATACTTTTCTACTACACTCAAAGCATATCGCCTTGTTACACTTAATGCACTTGTAAGCAGTTTTTCGTTTTTTGGCAGAAGGGCACGTTGAACAAGTCTTTCTCTTCTCAAGGCGATCACTGGGGTCCTCTTCTCCTTGGACGTCTCTCTCTCGATGCTCACGTGGCAGGTCATCCCCCAAAGTCTTCTTTATAGCTTCTCTTACATCTCTTTGAAGACTCGGTGTAGCTAGTCTCTTCTGAAGGTGGGGAACAATCAGTCTGTATCCTAGTTCTTTGACAAATTCAAAGCGAGTCATTACAGGTGTATCTCTGTAGCTCATGTACAAAATGAAGCTATTGACAGTGCCGATATTTAGCATTCTGTAGAAAATCGCCAAGGGCCATCGCCTGGTCTTTCTACCTGTGGTGAATATGGCACATTTCATGTCCAGTAAATTGACACCACATTTTGTGCTATTGTAGTAGCAGATCATTTCTGGCTTTCCCTTTTCTTCATTAGTCTCAATGGTGTGGTGCATTGAAGATACTAGTAAAACGGCTCTGTTCTTTTTTGGAACAAAGCTGAGAAGTGTCATATTTCCCCTAAAACCATAAAGGGAAGACATAACTGGTCTTTCAGGATGTTGGAAGAAATCTTCTGGGATTTGTCTTTTACTTTTTCTCATGGTTCCAACGTAGGTTAGCTGTCTCTTTGCAAGTTCATCTACAACTTCTATCGATGAAAACCAGTTATCGCCGATGACATTTCTGTTACTAGTAACAATAGGATGAACCAGTCGAATCACAGACTGTGAAGGAATATTGAGTGACTTTTCTCTTTCACTGAGACCTAATGAGTCACTACTCTTACCAGTGTAAATGTAAGCATTTAGAAGATACGAAGTTTTTAAGTCACACAAACACAATTTTTAGTCCATATTTCTTTGGCTTCTGTGGCATATATACAGTTTGAAATATTTCAGAAATGGCAGCTGTCTCATCTGTTATTTTCCTCTGATCACGTGTTGCTGCGTCATCAAATCTGAGGCACATTAGGAGGATTTCATACAGTTTTACCGACATGGTGGCACTGTATATAGGGCGGCTAAAAGGACCTTTAGTGAACAATGATGGTATTTGTTCATCATTGAATCTGAAAATGGAAGACAATATATGCAAGCCTATAAGGGCACTTATTTCTTCAACATCGGTATCCCTATAGTTGTTTTGTTTGGTCTGTTGAGGTAACTTTGATCTCACACTTGCTAGCTCTTTGTTGGTATTTGTTACAATTGTGTGTATAATACTAGTATCAAATAAAATATTCCATACCTCTTCCTTTGTAGGCTGATTACCTAGAGTCCTTGCTCGTCCTTTTATTCCTGGTAATGTTCTAATTATATTTCTAGCGGGAGTTCTAACATTTCTTGGAGGCTCTTTGTTATTCCATGCATTTGAGGCACCAAGTTGTGTTTTGATTGTTCTTTCTAAATAGTATGTATCTTGTTCATCGTTCACTTGTAACATATTCTCCACTACAACTGGCCCGTTTCTAGAAACTTCTAGTAGATCATTATCCTGTTCCTCTTCTCCTGAACTTGATTCTTCAATTAAAACATCTTCAGTATCAGTGAGATCAAAATCTGGGTCCGCATCTGAGTCATCTACTACACTGCTGTCATCTTCGGAATATCCTGAATGGTCACCACGAAGGAGCCTGCCGATGTAATCACTAAAATTTGGATCACGTGGATCCAAGTTTTTTGGTTGTCGATTTGAATGATCCATTGTACTTTACCACTTTCTAAATAAACGTTCAAAAATCTAATAATGTATACAAGTACTTAGACACATTTATATTTAGCAACAAGTAAATACCAGAACCGGATCATTGTAAAATAATAATAACAAAAACACAAAGCACACACAACCGAAACCTCCGGTATGACAGACCTCGAACCTCAACACCGAAACCATCGGTTACTGAGACCGGCTCGTTTTTCAATATCAGTCAATATAGGAAGAACACCACGCTGAAACTGAACAAAAAACTGCATGCTTGCTGAGGAGGGCGAGGGAGGAAGGTACTGTTCAGGCGGGCAGCTGACGCTAGACAGTGTCGCCACTATTAGCGGTATCAATTTACAATAAAGTGACCATGGAAATATATGTTCTTTTTTTTTACCTGAAAACTACAATTTTTCCTGAAAACAATAGTGAAGAAAAAATTCGTCGGCAACAAAAATCAAAGGAGTTACAATTTTTTGAAATCCTCCGAAAACTCGTGTTTTTGACAGTACCTCTGGCAACACTATCCATATTTGACAGTTTGGTATTACTCCGTGGCTCTCTCAAATAAAGAAGGGACGCCATTTTGAACTATTTTGTTCCTCCGTGTCTATTCTTAACCTCCTAGTTCAGTAGTGGTAATGGCACACCTTTGTGTTGGATGTTCATTAAGGTAAGTGATAAGTTACTGAAATGATGCTGACTAGTACGTTAATCCTGTCAACGATGCCTGCCCGCTGCGCACTGCTTGCTCTTTTAGAAAAAAAATTAACTCGAGCTTGCAAAAGTCGAATCCCAGATCACGTGATGCCCCTGCTCCTTAACGCAATAATGCCCGAAAGTCATCAATATAATACAATAATATACTTTCCCCCCAGTTTATATGCACCTGTGATAATAATACTTGGCTATAAATGCCCAACCCATGAAAAAAAATCCATTTTCCATGGTCACGCTATTGTAAATAAATACCCTATTAGCAAATGAAATTCCCTTGCGGTCTATGAGACCGGGGTTTCGGTGATAAGTGTTAAGTAATATCATTTGCCAATTTCGATATAAAAAACCGGGTCCGCTTATCGTACCCTACCCAATATCGTTTACCAATTTCAATATATAAAAACCAAGTCTGCTTATTGATCTCCGTAATCAATTGAATATCCATTGTCAGTTCGACCTTTAAATCAATAGGCTATATGCAATTATCAATAACAATAAGAGTTGTTATTCAATATAGTAAAAATCTTTATATTACGCGATCAAAAAAAACCATCCAGTATGCATATTACACTCATTAGAAAACTAACAAAATAGGTAGATCACAGTTGGCTACTTACCCATAACAGAAGACTCACTAACTTTTGAGGAATCAATTGAAGAATCAACAGAATCATCTCCAAGTTTTAACCTTTTTGAGGGTCCGCTATCATTTTGACTTTGAGAGAAAGAATCGTCAAAATTAAGTTTGGTTGGTTTCGTAGTACTTGGAGGTTGTATTCCAAAAGGAAACATGGGCCTTCCTCCCATTATTGTTCTTCGAGTTGATGCAGGATTAGATCGAAATTCGTCCAACATTTTTATGATGCAAGTAGGGTCTTTATCCTCACTACGATTCATATCCATGAGAGTTTTCAATCAATTAGTCTACTGAAAGTGAAAAGGAACAATTTTCTACTATGACTAGCCTGGAGCTACTACAACAGCGTCGTTAACATTTCCTAACCTCACCGCCACCCCGATTCATTCAAACTTCAATTCAAACTCAGCCAATTCACCAGAATCAGCAAACCTGCAAAAATGAAACAGAAATACCAACTGCCATACCGCCTATGATAATGGGAGTACACTATTTGAGTATAAAAAAAGATATTGCTAAATTCCTTAAAAATAATATACATCAAAGGATTCACCCTTGCACTGTAATCAATATAAGGATCCTTTAAATTTATTGTAATATAATAGCATTTATACACACTGCATCATATTGTTTACATGTTATTTCTTACGATCGATGTAGTTTAATTGGTAATGATCTGGTGTACTTATTTTGGCCTTGACGCATCTTTAATTGACTCTCGAAGGTGTAGTCGTCTATATGCCCATCAATTAAACGCTGTACAAACCAATTTTAATCCATCTGAGTATGTATATTATGGTAAAGGAAGGGCCATAGTATGTTATTTGGTTGTTTTTAGGTATTCTAATAACGAATAGAAGAGTAAGAGATTATAAAAGTTTTCAATTCTCTTTCAAATCAGAGAAGGTTTTCTTGGGTCATATTTCTAATTAAAGAAGCTGCTCATTTTAAGCCTTGTAAAATTATATTTGTTTTGTGGCTTTCGAGAAAGGTCACTATTAATCTGATTTCATAGCTATGGTTAGTATTTTCATATTCAGGTGTTTATAAAGCTGAATATAAAACGATTTTTCGAATGTACAAGCTAGGTACAGTAAAAATATTTAATGTCCTAAAAATAGTCTAAAACGTATCATTAATGGAGAGTAACCAACATTACAGTGATTCATTTTCTTTTATATTAAAAATAGTATATAATTTCTGTACAAATGTTTAATGAAACGGCGCCCCACTGAATCATGGAGTAGTGAATGCGAGACTTGATTAAACACTGGTTATATTCTTTTCAAGAGATTATAGCAATTTAATTTTTGAAATTCTGAAGTAAGCATTTATCCTCAATTTTCGTTAACTGTTTACTTAGGTTAAAACCATCCCCATATCTCAGCACTGGAAAGTCAGCCATTAGGTTTATTTCTCTACAAAAACATCTGATTTCTGAAAATATTTTAAATTCTTAATTTTTTGTTCGAATAGAAATTAAATGTGTTTTGTTTGGGCTCAGTTATAGTGTTTTAACTAAAACTATTAGAACAAATAATTCACCTTCACAAAGACGATAATTTCAGGTGTATTCCAATTTGTGAATTTGTTGAAAACGCAGTCCTGTCATCTGAATACACAAACCAATTTATTTTCGAGATTAGCTTTGTGGATTAATGTGAATTAGAAACATGAGGTAGCCCAAATCGATCTTAGTTGAAATTTGATTTGATGGTCTTAAATTTGAATGTATACATACTTTCAAATTCAGTTGCTCATGTATGAGCTAACTTAGGACAAGGCAGTGTATTTGACACTACACTGTAAAATTTGCATCAAAAAGTCAAAACTCTTGCTCATATCTGCATACGTTACCCTTCACCATCATTTACTGTGTTAATAAAATCGTTCATTAAATTGGCGAGATCCAATTTTGTTGACATATTTTTTTGAACCCATAGCAGCAACCACATGGGAGGTTATTATTTTCCAGGTATGCCACCAATTTGGTCACAGAAAGCTTTTTGTAACAATTTGGGGAAACAGTCAGTATAAGTGTGGGGGGTGTGCAGTCAATAGTTGCACTCTTCATTCTCGTCGCTTAAAACACTTGGTTTAACCTTAGTTGTCTTGCATCCTTTAGAACATATGCTTTTTGGATTGAGAATATTGTGTAGGATTTCCTCTAGACATTTTTCTGACAGAAATTTGAAACCTTCATGCTTAGCTCATCAATGTCGGTTGAGGGTTTGGGAGAAAACATAGTAAATATTCTTGATGACAATTCTTTAATAATTATAGGTTCAATTGTCACCTAAATAAAGTCACCTAGTGTCAACTTTAGAACATTTTGAAACTTCCAAAAATGCCAAAATTAACCCTAATGTATTATTAAATGAGAAAGATTTTCTTTATTCTGTTGTTTAGGCTATGTTTAATATATTTATATATCAATTCATGTGTCTCTTGGATTTTCTATTTAAGAAAATATTTTTGTTTGTTCTTTGACTTCACCTCAGTGTCTTTTATTAGATTTCGGATTTTCTTAGACCCAAGCTTTATGTCCTTCTATTGTACCTTTGATGGTCTTATCACTTTCGTATATTTGGGATAGGGCGCCTTTATAATTTTTCCTTATGTTATCTGTTTTATTTATTTTCTAATTTTATACTAGCGATCATAATTTGTTTGAGGTTTATTACTGTATATGATTGACTCATTTTAACTTATTTCTATTTTAACATTTTATTTCCTTACAAAGAACACGATATTACATTAAAATGGCAAAGGATAGTACCCATAAAGTTGTCATTCATTGTTAATATCCCGCTGTTTCAATACAGTATACAATAAAGTTGTCTACAGTATACAAACAAAGATGAAACTTTGTTACTCTTGCAGAATCATAAAGTTTTTTACAAAATCTATCAAGTACGCTTTTTACTCTCCAAGTTCATTATTTCCGTAAATGGCAAATTCGGCTGCTTTATATCTGTTATTTTAATTCAAACATAAGCTAAATAAGTTCAATAACCGATGTTAGCTAAAAAGGTTCACTATCTGTAATCATAAACACTGGCCATTCACATGTTAAGTTTGAAAATAGGCCCACATATAAGTTATTTATTATTTCACGGCTTATCTAACAAATATTTGTACACATTACTAACTATTGTTTTAACAATATTTCTAAGTTATTTATTATTTCACGGCTTATCTAACAAATATTTGTACACATTACTAACTATTGTTTTAACAATATTTCTATACCTAAGTTGTTTTATGCATTGGTTGAGTAGTATAAGTTTAAAAAAACAAACCAACTAAGGCACTTTCGCACATATAATATTATTAGGATACATGATATTATTTGTTTCTTATTTAAATTAAGTGGGTAAATTAGAAGATAATTACAGAAAATGTGATATACGATTGGTTTTGATAATATTAAAACGACAACTGTAATATTCTAGCAAAAAAACGCTGAGTATTTTTTGCTATTACTTCAATATTTATACGCAAATATTTATTTAGAAGGCGAGAGTCAATATAACTTGATAAGAACGTAACCTAGCTTAGAACAGAAGGAACAAACAATTTCTATCGATATTTGGATATCTAATTAATGATTCAATAAAGTATTTAAATACAGAATAGAACAATAATAGTTAAACGCATTATCTCAGTTTCAACATTTTTATTTATTACAGTAAAGAGCACAATTGACTCATTTATACTCCTCCAAGAACTTCAAATGGAATTCCTTTATTTTTTTCAATATAAATTTCAACTTGTCGTAATCGGATAGAATTGTGATCCTGTAACACATTATATTTTTTTCAAAGTAAAATCATACAGTGAGGATAATCTATGAACAATGAAACTCTCTTTTTATCCTGTCACATATTTTCAGATATTTAAAAAAATACAAATTACTATATACACATTAATGTAAAATCGCAATTCAATACATAACAATAAAGATACAAATTCATGTAAAATAAATCATAACAAACTTTTTATGTCTTTTAGGTAGATTATGTACCAGTATAATGCAATTGTCTTCATGGTAGCGCTTACTTAAAGGTTCTGCTTAACATCATTGAACACATCCCTCACAACCAAAAACCACCTCTAGGTCGAATGTAGGCTATATATTTTTATTGTATGCCATGTAACATGGCCTGTGGAAATGACAACTGACTGAAACAAGTTGAAACCTCGTACAAAAATTAGATTCGTTGGCCAGCTTGATTCACCATTTCGTTTTTAATACCTACAGCGGCCAAATTATATAATTAAAAACAACTATGTTGTTTATAAATTTGGATAAAACCAAAAAGTTTTATGGAATGTACATATCAACAATTATGAAATTAACAATTATGTTATATCTCGAACGGTTTCAAATTTTCTATTACGTATCAATCCCATAAGAATTTTCCCATTTCCAAAAACTAGCGATAGGAATGCTGAAACAAGTTCAATCTAGGTAGAAAATGGGTCTTATAAATATCTCGAATAAGTTCATTAGCCAGCTTGATATGCCATTTCGAAACAAAACAACACCCATCCAAAACTTCAAAAATTTACTACTCCGTTATTTATCAACCTAGAGAAAAAGAAAAAGTGAACTAGAATGCTTTTAACATTTTCTAAATATTTTGTTAAATAAATTTGTTGTACATCAAATGGTTTTCAAGATATTAAATGCAAATCGATGATGATGCATTAATACTATTTCAGTTGTCACGAAGTCTAGGTAGCTACTTCTGATTGAGCCAGAAGGACTATTTGATAGAACTATCACCATCATTAATGTAATTATTAATTAATTGGGATGTGTATACCTAAACGTAAGTATTCTCTGTCTAGTTGTTGAGACTTTGTCCTACATTTTTTACATCTTTGTTATTCTGAAACGTCTTACATTCTCTCTTTAGTGATAATAATCAGTATTTCATACTTGATAACAAACAATTATAGATCAAATATTGATAAATCTATACACTTTTTTATACGTGGTGTCCCTAAGTCGTTTAATGGACGAATGGACGATCTTTCGCTCCAGGTGGGTGAAAGTCCAATTGGCCGGAGAATTACATTTGTTCTATTACCTCCAGACAGTTTCTCTCTTATTGAATTGTATTTTATTTACGAATGTCTGCCTTATAATTTACTGTGCGCCGTTCTTCTGAATAATCACAACAAGCTGCACCTTAATCACTACCAAAACACCGTCAATCTAATCTTACTCATTTAGGTTATATATATGTTTCTCTAATTGATATAAAAAACAATGATAAAAAAGCTTCTATATTTCGTGGGATTATATACCCACATCCTGAGGAAGTAAAATAAGAATATAAACAGAATAATAAACACAATAAATAAGAAGAAAAGAACCACAAAATGTAAATAAGCAACTAAAACATTCAAAGACCCAGCTGTTATAGTATTAATGGCACCTTATTAAGTGTCATTATATACTATGCAATATATATTATAAGGACTCTGTATAAAAAATAGAATTTTAATATTTGTCATGTACGTTGATAGCTATTATGAAATGTGCCTAACCGGTTTTTTTATTTTTTGTTTTTTTATGTGAATTGGTTTAGCTCTAGTTAAAATTGTGCACCTGTTGAGACATTGACAATACCTCTTCGCCTAGATTACGCTATATTTTGTAGCCAAGGTGTCTCTGATGTCGAAACAATGTAAAGAGTCTGTATGAGCTTCTTCGTTGCTTTTGACTTTTTTGGATCTCTTCAGACAAACATGACTCTAACCAGATTCCAGGAGTCAAGTCTGCAATGGTACCAGATTCCAGACTTAGGAGGAAGGTTAACTGGGGCTAAACCCCAATTAGTAGACGAAGACCACTATAAGCACTATCAGATGGTACAAACAATTCTACTTTAGACATGATAAAAGAACCAAACCTGAAATGGTAAGTGCCAGGTTTTTGACCGAAGAATGATCCTGGATCAACATAGACTCCTGTTTTTTCAAGTAATTGGATAGCATAGAAGGTTGAAGGGCATTTATTATCTGACTTGGCCTTCGCTACAGCTTTTTCTGGTATTTTCACCTTGAATATTAGCAATGATCTTATTATAATTAAGCAAACCATAATATAATTATGTACAATACATTTTACAATACAGTAATAATTAAAAAAATATAAGGCAGCCAATAACATTGATGAAGGTCCATGGTTTGAAAACGTAATTTATAATCTGATTGTTTTTATAACTATTTTCATTGGTTTTGTTACAACAGTGAGTCATGTTGCTCACTTATGACCTAAAACATCGTGTAAATGATCATTATAGTATTTAATTTACAGATCTTTTAATAACAGTGTTTTATCAGTTTTAACCAGTCTAGTCCAGTTTAAATAATTTTAATCAGTTCGACAGAGTTCTAACAATGTCATTCCAAATTTTCATACTGAATTCAATTCCAAATATAAGTTGCGATTTCAGTAGCCTAATCTTTATACGTATGCATATATATGATTATTCACCTGAGGGAAGGCACACATAGCTCCTTGCACTGCATTACAACTTATTCCGGGGATACCGTTGAGGCCATCAGAAACCATCTTGGCTCTGGCTGCCATTGACTTGAATATTCCTTCCTTCTCTGACTTGAACTGCTCGTAGGAAGGCTCTCCTGGCTGAGGGGGATTAGCCATGCAGTACAATGCTGCCTGTACAGCCAGTTAGCATTAGTGAAACCCCTAATACAGAGAATATGTAGAGAAAGATCTATTTTTTTCCAAATCTGTATTAATCTTCATCTTATGGCTACATTATCCTACTCGTTTTAAAAATATTGATTATACATCTTGTATAACCCAATTAAATTAAAGTAAGAGCCAAGATCCAAGGAGCCATAACTAAGATACAAACAACAACGTCGCACTAAAACTGAAACACATTAAACTTGACTGTAATGAAGATGAGGAGAGTTATGAGTTTATGTGATTATTTGCAGAATTGGGGATTTTCTATGGTTCTTGAACAACATTGTCAATTTTTAAACAATGGATAACCATAAAGTTAAGTACTGATGAATAAGATAGTGTCTCTCTAGGCACAATCACCATATTTTGTGTTATTTTTCTTGTGGACATTATTTATACAGGTATGTGGAAATTATACTATGGCAATTTTGGATAATGCGCATAGGCTACAGTGACTGAGTTCATATATAAATAACTTACAAAGTGTTACTGTATAAGAAATTAAAATTCCAATCCCCAATTACGATAATGTGTTGTAAAACCGAACAAGGTGATTTCATAGAACGGATAGGGGATTCCTTCCAGTTAAATCCCCCCATCTAAGCATAACCAGTGTTGATGCTCTGATGTACCTTTTTGGGGTGGGGAGCATGTACCTTTTTCGGGTCCCATGTTATTTAAATGGGAGTACACTGCAACATGTCGGTACCATTATCTCCTAAACTATTAGACATATTGACTTTAAACTTTAGGGTTTTGTTCTACATTAACAGCTTTATATGTTCATGCCTTTTTTTTAATATCTCAATAAACAAAAAAATTATCGTGGTAGCAATTTAACAAATTTTTTTTTTTTTTAATTATGTAAATACAATATTTTTTAAAATTATAAAAACATAATATATATTGATAAAAAAGCATGAATCTACTCACCAACTAGTCTGCAATAAGTGTGTAAAATTTGAAGTCTGTAAGTCTAATAATTGTTTCACGACGTGTTCCGAAATGTCACAAAACGGTACTTTCGGTAAAACAGCTTTAAAGTTTTAGTTACACTTCAAAACACATAATCACTTTAAAATCCACCTGGACAGTAATCATCTTCTTCATTTTTACTCTTTTTTCCTATCCTTCTTTTTATCCTCTTCTTTTTATTTTCTTCTTGGACTTCTTTCTGTGCCAGCTGCGTAAAGAGTGTTAAGTCCAAAATTGGTCAAAATGAGTTATTGCTACACCGCATGCAGAATAATGATATCTACGTTTGTGTATAGGGTGATAAGTCCCAATTTCACATAATAAACAGGTTATTCACTTGTGCGCCAATGGTATAAGTAAAAAGTGAACATTATTGATTGTGTAAAGTGTATTTAGTCCATGGTCACATTTTACTCAAACTATACTGCTTAAGGTCTATTTGTGTTTAGTGTGTTAAGTCCAAGCAATTTGTGACTTAACGCACTCTTCACTAATTTATTTATTAAGTTAACACACTTTACACTGTTTAAAGCCTGATTTGACTACTTTAGTTTTCAGTAGTTGTATTGACCATACTCTGGAAAACAAGCACATAATAATCATCATAACCCAATAGTTTGTTGGTTAATGTGAAGTGTAGTGTACAAGTTAGTTTACCATCATGTCATCAAGATCTAAGCGGATTTTGGAAATGTGTGGTGCAGGTAAAAGCACAGATGACAACTTCATACCAGATAAAGAAAGCAAAGGTAAGTATTTTGTTATTATAAATTAATGTAAAATAATTAAATTGCTGATGACTCATTTTTATAATAAACAACCAGTTAATTGTTCAGAAATTATAAAGTAAAATTTTCATTGAAGTTATCATTAAAACATTTGTTTCATTGTTTTCTTTTGAAATACGTATATAGTATTTTACTGTACTGTTACGTAAAGAATAGTTTGTCTAATGTAATGGAATTCCCCCCAACATTGTTCATATTTTTTTGCATTGTATAAGTCTAGATTGTCTATCGTTGAACTATTTTCAATGTGCACGTTTGGCTCACAGTCTCAAGGTCCGGGATTCGGAACCACGTGGTGGTCGTATACTTTTTTGCCATCTGAATAATTCCAATTTAATTTAAATTTTAATCATTACGCTATAAATTAAAGATTTAAAGTAAGTAATTTTTTGCAAGTGAAATCATTTTTAAAAAATCCACTTAAAATAAGTAAGTAAATCTAAAATTAACAGACACTTTATTGTATTTTTTCAGACTCAAGTCCTGCCCCAAGCTGCCACCTGAACTTATGGATCTATTTAATTCTGATGACTCAGATGTAGACAGAGACTACAATCCGGACGAAGACCAGATAGAGGATTCGTCAGGAGATGAAACACAATTTTTTTGTAAGAGAAGAAAAAAGATGGTGAGTAAGACTTACACTGAACTACTTCCGGCTAAGGTGTTTAATTTAGAAACAGTCCGACCAACTGAAGAAAAAACTTTATCTCGAGCAGCTGAAGAAGCTAGCGATATTCAGTCCGATCATGGAGGCCTTGAAGAGACTTTTATAGAAATAAATGAAACTCCACTTAATAAAAGTGGAAAAGTGAGACAAAGAGGTTTGAAAAATGAAAGCCGAAATGTAAGAAATGAAAGAAAAAATTTAAGAAATCAAGGTTTGGAGTATAAAACAAACAAAGGAAAAGTAGTAAAAGCAAGAAAGTAGGAAAGTTTTAGATTTATGCAGAAACAAGTGTGCTGAAAAAATACCGGACAATGTCCGTGAAGCAGTGTTTGAAGACTAATGAAAATGAATGACTACAACAAAAGATGTAATTATATAGCAGCCTTGATAGAGGTATCTGAATCTAAAAGAAAAAGGGAAAGGAAACATGACAGTGATAAAGTTAGAATGGCTACCGTCAAGTACCATGTTGAAGTTGAAGGTAACAAAGAAGTTGTTTGTAAAAGTATTTGGTGAAAATCTACGGATGCTGGAGACTGTAGTGATAAAAAAAAGGCGTCTTCTTCAGGCTTAATCCAACCAGATGCTAGAGGAAATTTTCAAAAAACCACTTTAGCTCAAGAAGCCAAAGACAAGGTACGTGACTTTTCTTCTTAAAATTCCAGCTTACGAAAGCCACTATTCGAGACGAGATTGTGGTAAAAAGTTTGTCGCTCCATTTTTGACAATAAACAGCATTGTATGAAGAATAAAAAACCACTTTACCCGAAGCCAGTACTAATCCAGTGAGTTTCACAAAATTTCGTGAGGAGTTCCATAACTTGAACTTTAAAAAAAAACCCCAAAATAGACACTTGTTCAAAATGTGACAGACTACAAATGCAAATAAAATTTTCTTCGGAAGATGAAAAAGGGGCGTATTTAAAAAGAAAAAAAAAATTGTCACCTTGAAGATGCAGAATTTGCATATGAATCTAAAAAGTTAGATAAAGAAAAAATCAAAAGTTGACCATACCACTAAAACAGTGACATTTGATTTTGCAGCAATGCCTGCCAAGTCCTCTAGTTCACAATTCTGTGGCTTTCTATAAACGCCAACTTTGGACTTTTCAACCTAACAGTCTACGACTGCTCTGAAGGCTTAACCTACTGCTACCTTTGGCATGAAGGTATAGCTGGTAGAGGTGCCAATGAAGTGGGTTTCATGTATCTATTCGTTCACTTCGGAAGCAACAAAACCTGATGTGACATGTTTGACAATGTACACAGATACATGTGGGGGCCAGAACAAAAAACACACACATAGCTGCTATGTGTACGCTGGCCTACAAAATTCGCCAGGACTAAAAGAAATCAACCATAAATTTTGATACCTGGGCATACGCACATGGAGTGTGACACATCTCACGCTCTAATTGAAAAAAGTAAAATAAACCTTTCACGGAAACATTCACCACCCCCACGATTGGAGCCAGCTTATACGAAGTACCGGATCAAAGCATCCTTTTATTGTAAAGGATATGAATGAAGAAGACTTTTTTTACTTTGCTAAGCTTTTCAAAAGTGATCTCCAGCAGCGCAAGCAAGATTTTGTAGGAAACAGTTTCAATTAGAGGAATGTGCAGTGGTTGAAGTACCTAAAAAGTGATAATTTTTACACAAAACTTCCTTGGACCCCAATCAACCATTTCAATGTATTTCAAGTTTTAAAAGATGTAATGAAATCACTTTTGCAATGACCCTAGTCTACGTTACAAGGGCCCTATCCCTGAAAACAAAAAGAAAGACCTCCTTGACCTATTACCTTTTATTTCACCTGTGTTTCACCAATTTTATAAAGACCTGAAGACTTCACAGGAAGCAAAGGATACCTATCCAGATGAACATTCCAAATGAAGAAACTGAAGAGGCAGTACCATTAGTTGTAAAAAGGAGGAACGCATAAAATCCATAAAAGAAGAAAACGTGTGATCAAAACGAAAAGAAATAAATATAAAAAACAATCCGCCAAAGGAAAGGGTTTAATGGACATTTACAAAAAATAATTAAATTGTTTGAATATTAAAAATTCACTGCTCTGTAAGATTAGAGAATTGTTAACTTATTTACAGCTATTCCTAAACACAAAAAAATAAATTTTGTCAATTTACCAATATGTTTGCCAGAGTAAAACTTTTGTGTTTGTATAAAATATTTAATCTAGCCTTTGACTTAATTAAACAATATACTACTTAAAGTTTTTTTTTAAACCCTACAAACAATTGAAATATTTAAAGACAGTGTAATAAAAGTTTACTGTTTCAAATCGCAGCTTTCTTCTAGTGTAAAATAAGTTAAGTCCATGCAATTAGTGTAAACCGTGTTAAGTCCAAGTCAAAAAAGTTTTACATTTTTTTCTAATAAAAGAAAATATTGTTATGTTATTTTGAAGTATAGTACCTTTTAAGGTAATACACAAACTAACATTTTAATGAAAATAGGAGGTCTGTAGGAGTAAAATGTCCACAAAACTATTAAAAAGTGTAGGTTTCAGATTTTACTGAAAACTTCAAACGTGAATATCTCAAAACTATGTTTTTGGACTTAACACTCTTTACGCAGCAGGCACAGCTTTGTCAGCTTTTTTAACCCTATTGGAATCGATTTTGTTGAAGGCCTTCAACCATAAAGCGTCCTGGTTGGATGCATAATCGTTCCAAAACATTCACTTTGGCCATTGCTCCTTCATTAAAAACTAAGAAACTGCATCACAAACCCCTAATTTTAATGTCTGAATGCCAACAAATGTGGTCTTGGGTAGCCTATTCCAAATTACGCTATTGACGCTTTCATTAGGGTTCTGTGTTTTACCGTGCAGACACCTCTTTAGTAGGGCTGGGGCTGATAAATCCTTATAGATTGGTTTTTATTTCTTCCATAATAGATTCAGGCAATGAGTTTGTATGTTTGAAATCATCTAGCTTATTATTTGCTGAGCTTGTCTGCATTTGCACCAAGACTCAATCCCAGGCGGGCATAGTTCGTGCTGAGGTTTTGCGTCAGTCGATAATTTGTGATAGAACGTAGCCCATATTGCTCTCTTCATTTTTTTCATTATCTTCAAATTATTCCTTATTGCCATCCATAAAAACGTTTGTAAGTGATCTATCTCTACATCAGTCAACCTACCTTGTCCTCCAAGTCCTTTACCATCCTTCAATTTGATTCCTTTTTTTATCCCTCTTCAATCGCTGCAGTCTTGTTCCTAGTCGCTTCTGAATATGGCCTACACATTCAAGTTTTTCTAACAAAACATCATCACCATAGGGATTGTTTGCCACAACATGAGTAAACCCCTTAGAGTCCCCATCTCCAAGGTATTTTGTGTATCGCACATTGAGTTTAGCCTCAGAGCGGCGACAAAGAGTCAGAGCTCCCGCCACCTCCATTCCACCACTTGTACCTGAAAAAATTTGCCAAACAAGTACCAGAATTTTTGTGCTGTTTCAATAGGGTTTTGTCATGGCTTAGAGGTTTTCTGACACATTTATTACAATATTTGCTGAAACACTCAAAGTCCATAACCTTTCCTGTATCGAAGGATGTTGCTGTCATTACGCCGTTCACAGAGGTGAAGCCTCGCTTCTGCCAGGTACCGTCAAAAGCGCGTGCTGCTAATATCACGACAATCATCATTTAGGCTACGAACTTCATCAGCTGCCTGTCTAAGTGAACAATTCACTTACCTCTGTTACAGCAGTAAGCAGTTTTTTATTATATTTTTCAATTCGGCTGTTTGGTGGAGCGATATTCATCACAGCAGAAAATACCCTACCAGAATCTAGGCCTTTGCCGATTGAACGTAGAGCATAAACATATCTTAGATCAACTCATACATATTTCTAACACATTTGGAGCTTATTACTGAGTCAGTATGTTTACATACACTGCAATAAATATTTACACGATGTACTATTCCACACTTGAAGTCTTCATCTAGGCTTTATGTCAATGCAGTCGGAACTACTACAATATTTAAATGCAGTGAAAGATTTTATTAGGCCAGAAATCTGTTGTAAATCTATTATAATATTTACATTGTTTATGTCATAATCACTAAATTTAGGCAACTTTGAATCATTAATCTTCTTAGAACTAGATGATTGTTTAGGCCTAGGCCTATTAGATTCAACTTGTACCTGGAGAAGCACTTAGTCCTAGTTCACTTGAATTTTTACGAAATTGGTTACCTTTGTAAGACTATTTTATTGAAACCTTTTCACTCTAGGCATGGCTAATACACAATAATATCACTTATTTATATAATAAATACACACTAAGAGTCCAAAGTTTTTATCACTGGCACCACACAAAATAGAATTACACTGACAAACACTGTTAGTAAACATAAAACAATAACAATAATATCAATAGTGTAGGTTAGGTAAGTTACAGATGACTTACATCCTTCAAATGCATCTAAAGCAAGCAGTGCTACCAACCTAAAGGGAAAAACTTAATAATCATTACAATTGGAGCAAGTAATATGTATATAATACATTCTGACACTAACAATCCATAGCGCGCCATGTTGTCAGCTGAAAAAAGCGTGCATACATTTCTTAAAACACATTTTACACATATTTCTAAACCTCTCAGATATAGAGTGTTATATATTTTTTAAAAGGGCATAAAACGTAGTATTTTTTTATGATATGTTTCAAAAAATCGATATTTTGGTGCCAAAAAGGTACATGCTCCCCTTAACCAGTAACTTAGATAATTTTCAGAATATTCCCCAACATTTAAAACGAGAGCTTGGAACTGTCTCAGGACAACTTTGGATGTCCTAAAGGTGATCTTACCTTGCACTAGAATGTTCTTGATACTGTTGCTAGTTTTTAATGCCACTTTTGACAACGATTCAGATTCAATATATTCATTGACAAAAATCACGCAAATGCCAAGAAAAAGTGAAGTTTAAATATTTAAGCTATATACGATTAGAGTAACGAATTATTAACTTATCTAAATTAACTTAAAAAGTTAAAAGCGACCCATACGCATTACGAATACTTAACTAAATGTCTGAACTTGGCTTCATCTGTTACTAAATTTATTTGATAATTCAAAAGTACTTCTAAGTGAAATCATCATGAACGCACTATAACATATAGTACATCGTAAATGAAAGGCTGATATTTTGAAATCAGACGATTCGCTTTTATTAATTTAGTAGCGTTAACTGCCTCTGTAAAAATAAATGTGTTTGTTGTCTCAGTAGGTGGTTTTAGAACTATTATTTTCTGAAGTTAAAAGAAAATTTGTAATCCGCTGGTTATTTATACTGACCTGGCCATCTGTGCCGGAACATAGTCTAGCAGAAAAACTCTTTACCAACATACTTATCACCTGGGGATCCATGTTCACAACTTCCACATACCCGCCTTTCAGGCCACTTTCATTCATGTATCCTGTAAAAAAAAGATTTAATCAATTAACTTTAGTGTAAATAGCGGTTAGTGTACAAAAAATAAAATTAAAACCCCCTGAAATAATTTCAAAGTATTAATTTAATATCTCGATATGATGAGCAATGAAATGACCAATTCTTGTGTGAGGTTGAATAAACGTTTCTCAGTTCTTGTCTTTGAAGTATTATTCAATGTGAAAATGCTCAACAAATTACTTTTATGTTAGTATTTTCTAGGAATTATTGATCTGTGATCATGTGCGTCGTCAGAATGACCTGTTTTATAAAAATATAAAGAGAGCATATCTCGGTTTATTTACTTTCAAAAGATTTGAACATTTTTACTGATTTTGTAACCACTTTTTTCTTTTAATTCACATAAAACACTGTTTCCAAAAAATTAAAATATTGGCAAAATGCATTGCAAATCAACCAATTTATCAAAACATTTTGAATATTTTTTGGTAGACTATAACTTGCTTAACTCAAAACCAGTAAAATTTGTATAACATTTTAAATGCAAGTAATTACTTTAGACTCCTTCTGTTGTGTATTTTAGATACAGTAGCCTAAGAATGAAATAATCAACAATTATTTAAAATCGATTCGTAAAAAAACTAAAAATGTACACAATTTGCTGTCCCACCTTTTGAACACGACATGAAGGATGCCAACTCAACTTCACTGAAAGGAGAGCCCATTTGAGCTATCGTTTTCTTAAATGAGTAGAACTTGCTTCCCTCATAAATGTTGTCTTGATAGACCTGTCAAAAGAGCATACAATTTTAATTGTATTTGTAAAATACTTTATACTTAAGATCCTGTTCATAAATATAATTTTATAGGAAAAACGACACTAATACTAAAACGAATTTAAGTTGCACAATAATGTATGTGCTTTTATGGAGGCAATCATTACAGGATTGGATTATGTATGAGTAATTTACATATTTAAAAATTGCGAGACAATTAAAATAGCTATACAATACAGCATTATTTTATAACACAATTTCTCTAAAACAATATTATTATAACACTAAAATTCTACCTCATCAGCGAGAATGAACAAATTGTGCTTGTGAGCAAACTTTATGACATTCATTATGTTCTCCTCTGTTAAAACTTGGCCTGCAACAAAAGAACGTCAATATAAGAGTATATCAAATACAATAATGTAACGCTTTTGCTATAAAATAAAAACGTTAATACAATCACATTTTCAAAAAATATAAATTTTTGTGACTTTTTACAATATGATAAAACTTGTACCTCATACCATAATAAATCTAGATAAAATAAACTGATACAGGCTAATGGAGTATTGTAGGATCCGATAGAAAAACACAAGTTATCACACATACATACATGTGTACGGACTTCAATTTGACCTTTTTACCCCAAAACCAATAGAGCTCTTCCTTAGACCAAGAGGAAACTATATTCCAATGTTCAAGTCTCTATGACTTTTCTATCAAGAGTTATCGCACTGACAGACAAATGGGTGGACTGTTCTTTGACCTTTTTGATCACAAAATCGATAGGATTCTTCCTTAGACCAAGAGGAATCTATTGTTCTATAGATGGAATCAAGTGTCTATCGAGTATTTAATTAACGAGTAGAGCTCGCCTGACGATAAAACACTTCCTTTATTTTGCAGTGACCTTTATAATACAAGTATAAATACCTTTTCCGGTTTAGTTTCAATGAAAGTAGATGGCACTTGTGGCTGGCATCTGGAAGACTCAAACTGAAGATGCTTTATTAGTTAATACGATTAATGTGTGATAACTCTATGAAACATGTTAATATACTCATAACACTGCCAGGCATGTAGAAATTCCGTCATCTTTGAAACCTTACCAAAACAAAAATTGTTATATAAGCATTTGGTTCTAACAACGTGGATCTGGTTTAGTTGTAATCAGTAAAAAATGTGTTTGTAAACAAAGTCTCTTCTTGTAGTGATTTAATATTCTGGTTTAGTTCTAAAAAGTTTGTACGGTCGTTATCTCGAAATCGTACTAAATGTAAAAAAAAACCTTTTAAATGTAAACATCGTGCTAAACATCGATGTAAACATCTGGAACATTCTAGAAATCTTTTCCGTTTTGCTCTAGGATATATAACAGCTGAGATGTAGTTTTGAACTGCCTCCATCGTGAAACCTTGTAACAGGTATCAAAAGAGAAACAGGATTTTTATGGACATTTGCCATCATTCAGAGATACAAAAAATAAGCAGCAATATGTTTCAACGCTACTTTAGTTGCATTACTGAACGATGGCAATGCCCGGACAAGTCTTTTTTACTTTCACAATTCTTCCATAATTAAAAACAAGCTTTAAACAAAGAACTAAGCAAGAATAAAAGTTGGTGAAATTGTTTGACAATTTCATGTAAGTTGTAATATTGTATAATGCACAGTATAAAAATGTTGCGCAACAGAGAAAGGTTCGTCGTACGTTTTAAAATGTTGTGTTTGTTAAAAAATGTATTGAATACTGTCTATGAATCTGGTTAATCTGATTAAATTCAATATTACGCTAGTTATCACGTTTGCAAGCTGGCATTATATTCATTCTTATTTGTATGACCATAAGAAATCTATCTAATACATTTTGAATTTATATACGCTCTCTAACATGCTGTCGTTGATGAAAATTAATTATAAACACATACTGATTAAACACGATCCAGTTGTTCCAAATTCTGTGCTTACAAGATAATAGGAAATTGTGAACAAAATAGCTAAAGGTGAATGAGTACTCGCCAGTAGGGTTTCCGGGATTAATTACAACGATGGCTCGAGGTCTGCAGGTCTTCGCAGCCTCACGGTAGGCTCTTTCCAACTCTTCTGTCTCTGGTGACCAGCTCTTTTCCTCCTTCAGGTAGTATCCAACCTGTCGCATATGGCTAGTATCAGTTTTCTCTATTCAAATAAAATTTACCCAATGCAAAGATAAATCTAAAAGTTCATTTTGCTCCTCTTCAGTGAGTTAAATTCCTTTTCTATTTCTCCGCACGTATATGGATTTTTTACCCAGTAACAGACAATCAGCTGTGGAAAATACTCTCTGAAGATTATTTCTAAATTCTTAAGATGTTGAGGTATTACCATTATTACGAGTAAGAAAATAAATCGTACCATATCTCACAACTTCGGTTTATGTCTGTAAAACGTGAATTTAGGTATTTTGTTTACATAGTACTTCAAACACAAGGAATTTGTGCTACAATAACATTGTGCTACATAAAGAACGTTATTATTATACAGTTTACACGTCACTTAATAAGACGGTGAATTAACTTTACATAATTATTCGAGTTCTGGTTGCTGAAGTGCTTGCATAGTTCGATGATTATAGGTTAAACTTCTGCTCATACTTACCAGCCCCATACCAAGTTTTCCTACCAGTATTTACTAATACGTAACATAGTGAGCATTGGTTTTATTCTTTTATTCTCACATATTATTCAAATACATCTCATACAAATTTCAATAGTTCATAACGAAATCTGTTCAGGCTGGACCTGTCATGTCGACGGGTTCAGCCCACCTGACGCTCAATTGAGCGACATGGAGACCAAATCAGGCGATTGCATCCATAATAACCAGTGAACATAACTACACTTTCAAAATGACAATGAAAATAAAAGAAAATTTAATAGAACTTGAAAAAGAAAACAATGACAACTCAAAAACTTCTGTTGATCACAACATGCAACAACACAAAAAACCACATATACAACGACTCTATAAACCTGAAAATACTGGACCCTTTGAGATTATTGTACAAGAACAAGAAAAGAAATAAAATGAATCCATTTACCATTGGCAAAATACTAAAACAGCACTACACAGATATTGAACACATCATCACGTGCAGGTAAAAACTTATCCATTGTGTGTACTAACTTTAACGGCAGCAAATAACCTAGTTAACTCGCAAACATCTATTAGAATATAATGTATTTGTACCCTCCATTAGAGTTCATACCATAGGCGTCGTGTACGCTGAACCGGAGGTAAGTGAACAGGAAATAATGCAAGAGGCATCATCCAACTATCCCATCATACATGCTGAGAGGATCAGACGACGAGTTAATGAACAACTCATTAACACTCATTTTATTAAAATTACATTTGAATCTGAGAAACTTCCTAACCATATATATTTGAATTTTGTTCGCATGAAGGTAGACCCTTACATGATTCGTGTAAACACAATGTTTATAGATGTTTTGCATATGGACACGTGGCAAGTTCCCCTTGCAATAGAGATAGAATCTGTAGGGACTGTGCAGGCCCTTTCCATACAGAGCCATGTCAAACACCTCGTAAATGTATACATTGCGGTGCACAACACAGCAGCAATTCTAAATTCTGCCCCGAATACGTACGACAAAAAAATATAAAAGACAGAATGAGTATCATGAAGGAAAGCTATCACATTTCCTCACATTTTTTCCCATCACCTACAAAAAAAACAGGTAAATATACAAAAAGTTTATCCTATACACAGGCCCGCTCAATTGGACCTAGCTGATGATGAATCCTACCCATGCTTGCCATCCTCCAAAGCCTCTACTCCAAGTAGCCAGATAACTGTAAGCAACAAATACACACCTCTGTTTGTCAATCAGAGAACCAAAACACCTGCAACTACCAACCCCCTGCTAGAGAATTTAAGGTTTCTCTAGCACACCTAACAGTATTAGACCTAATAGGATTAATGTCATGCATACGCCTAGATCTACGGTTGATAGATCAAAACAACCCTCCACCAAGCCGGTTCAGGTAGACAGACTCAGCGCACAAGAAAGATCACATCTTTCATCACTCCTGAAAACAAAACTCGAGGAAATAAGAGGTAAGCTTAATTCAAGCACAATAACAAGTCTTAAACAAGTTGATGAAATTATAGTAAGTTTTATGAACAGTGATTCAACTGTTCAAACAAAGACGTGCTCATTAACTAACAATACCAAACCTAACTTAGGAAACTCATCAAATAGTAAACAACACTCGATTAAATCGCCAGATAAAAATGGCAGTAAGTAAACTTAACTTAATACAATGGAACGCTAGATCTCTTAAGCCTAAATGGCCAGAGATAATGCAAATGTTTGCAAAAAAAGAAATACACATTGGTGTTATACAAGAGACCTGGTTACAAAAGGATGATATTCTATCCGATAATAATTACACAATATGCCATCTTGATAGATTGGATGGATATGGTGGCACTGCTTTTATTATTCACAATACAATCTCCTACAACATCATCTTAGAACATAATGATAGCACAAACCCAAATTCAGGCTATACAGGTGAATAATTACAATAGGCCTATTAATATTTATAATATATACTGTACTAATAAGAAGATAAACAATAATCTCTGGCACAATCAACTCTTCAGTAAGGACACAGGTTATACCTTGCTGTGTGGTGATTTTAATGCTCACCACCCATACTGGAATGCCACGCAAGCAAACAACAGGGGATGTAGAATATTTAATGAATACAACCAATCTCAATTCATACTATTAAATAATAATAAACACACCACTGTACCAACTATGTACCATTCAGGCATCCACCATTGACCTCACCTTCGCCACTCCCAACCTTCATGCTTTGCTAGAAGAATGGGTGGTAAGTAATGATCCATTAGGAAGCAACCATCTACCAATTTTTATGAAAATTTAATACTTGCCCTATTAGTTATAACTATGACATTAATTCCATGTGTGTAAAACTAAGCAATAAAAGGAACTTCAAAAAGGCTGACTGGGCGCTATAAAACAGAAAACTGTAGAAAAACAGGTAAACGAACTACCAGTTATACCACTAGATGTACAATGGGGATGAAATACTCAATCAATCATAGAGTTATTAGCAGTCAATGAAGCCAAAGGCAATACCAAGGTATAATATATTCCAACCATAGCTTAAATCGTTTTACACCAAAAAAATGGTGGAAATGAGGTAATGCTCCTCAAGAGCCTGTTGCCCTTAGACGATTAGCTTTTAAAAATGTTTAAAAATAACATAGACAACGCAGTCATTAATTATCAATATTAGTCAAACCACCAACAATTGAAAGACCAGGGACATATTAATCAGGAAAGCCAAAAAATGAAGGTAATTGGGGACAAAATTGTGGTCAGGAAATGAAGTAGTATAAAATAATATTCCATCATTTGCTTGGAAGGGTGGACAAATCAGTTTAAAAGACTAAAATCTTATACAAACGTAAGTACATCCATCCATATCTAGCAGACCAAAACTTGTGTGAAATAATTTAAGTGTGTCACATAGTCCCAGATACATGGTACCAATGGAACACTGAAGTGTAAGCAGGTAGCTCTAGCAATAACTCTTCCGAAAACTACTGAAAAACATAAGAAAATAGTTTTAGTATTAAGGAATTGAATGCTAGCAATAGAGAATCTAAAAGGAAAAGATACTGCACCAGGTTTCGGACCGATAATTAGTCCTAACAGTATCGATTACGGCGGAACGACGTCCCACCGTACCAAATAATGCACGATTTATACATTACTGGACAATATTCAACCAATATTTGGAACTGGAATTCACTTGATCTAACCAAGGTAAGTGGACAACAATTTAAAAATTATAGCACTTCTCAAAAAACAGATAAAGGACAAACAATTGGGAAACTTCATATAGGCCTATAGCATTAATACCATGTGGTTTTTAAAACTTGCTCAATCACGTATGATTAAAAAAATAGATTGGAAATGGTAAACAGTATTTGAAAAGTCAAATATCTTACCTAGGTACTCAATAATTGGGTTTCAGAAAAAAAAATACGGATGCAATGATTACTTGCATTAAATTTTTAGTAGCAGATACTATTTCAAAACTTCACTAAATCCTTCAATGAAAATAACAACTATTGCAACCTCACTTAGGACTTATCCAATGCATATGATCACCGATGTTTTATATACCATGGAGTTGATAAAACAAGTTGAGAGTATACCTAACAACACTTCCATCAAAGTTTGTTGACCTTTATATTAAACTCATGGTCTTCATAAACAGACAAAATGACTCTCATTTAGTCCTAAGTTTATAACATAACTAGGTTTATACTAATAGAGGATTGCCCCAAGGCAGTGTGGCTCAGTCCCTTTATTGTTTGGCTCTTAATATATAGCGCAACATAAATGTTCACTTATAACCAAACCTTGTAAAATCACTTTCAATTTGCAGATGATGATAATGATTTATTCATTCTGGAAAACTTGTAAGAAACAGTAACGATCAAATGGTTCATAAACGCAACTACACTGCCAAGAATCCAACAATGAAACTTTCCAACCAACTTCAACTTGGAGTATTTTGAACGCTAGCTAAAAGGTAAAAAAAGAAACAAGGTAATTATATTCTTCACGACAAGCAAAACCACTAACGAGTCGAAAGGACAGTTAATAATTCCAAGTGATTCCTACTGTAAGATTGCATTAAGCTCTTAGGTATACTTATAGGAATAACTAAGTTAAACTTTAAGAATCACATCAAACAAATACTTATCCTTAAAAATGCCAGAAAGATATAGGGAATCTATAAAATCCATTGTATGTGGTCTCAAGACGGGCGCAAACACCCAGAGTTTGCAGTGAATATTTATAAAAAGTTTGATAAGAAGTAAGTTAGACTATGGATCATTTTTGTTTTGTGTGTCATGTCTGTAACCGAAAGACTTGAAGATAAAACTAAGATTGCAATACAAAACCCAAGCTTTAAGATAATGATCATTAGGAGGCATCTTTAAGAACCATTCATCCAATCATTGCTCTACCAAACTGAAGCTAAACATCACTACCATTAAATATCAGAAGATCAATACTTACAGATAAGTTTAGTTTTATAAAAACTAGTTATCCAGAACAATGTTTTCATCCTTGCGCATACCAGAAGTCTCCATGTTTCTCAACATTGGCTAACTGAATATAGACCATATTGGAGAACGGAAGTACCTAAACCAATTGTATTTACACTCATCTTTACAAAAATCAATTCTTTTTGACCCAAAACGTTATCACCTTAAAGAAAGCTGTATAATAACCTTCTGGGGACATTTACAACAACCTATATTAACAATGGACAATGAAAATAAAATTTGTACTTCACACCCACTCGGAATGTCCAAAAAAGGTAAGCAACAACACTATTGTAAAACAACGTTTTCTCGAGGAGTAACATCAGAGAAAATATACAAAACAATCGCTAAAAAATATATACAGATGGATTCTCCAAAAACCGGGAGGAAATGGTGCTGGTTGCAGGCGTTTCTTACATTCCAGAAAATTGAATAATCAGGAGGTAAGTTTTTTTTTGTTTTCTCCCTGCAAGAAGGGAATATTACCAGCTACTCAGCTGGAGCTTATAAGGCCATATATGCAAGGCAACCTTCACAACCTCGAGCGCAACCATCCAGGACACACCACAAGACATTCATAATATTCTTCCGATTTCACAAGCAGCCCAATAACAAACAGCACTGAGTAAACGTATATCAAACTACTCCAAATGGGGAAGGTTGTAATTCCCGGTGAGCGTATTCATCCATTTTCAATGTAATTATGACAGTGGCCAGAAAAGAAGCGTACACTTATTCACTTCACAACGGGTTCCAGCACACGTACGGTAATCTAAATCCATAACGAAATATATAGATAACCTAGGCAAAACAAGCCATAGCAGATACGGCATTAAAAACAAAATTGTTCAAATATTTACATCCCAACATCTGACTTCAAAGCCTAATCAATAAAAACAAAGACATGGGGGGTGATGCAATAAGCATATAAGCAGGTTATGACCAACGTACACCAAAAAGCGGCATGGTACACAAGAAATAGAAAGTACGACAGGCCATAGCCCTTTGGTTCATCATGACAAACTTCAAAAGGTGGGAGATAGTCAATGTAATTAGAATCGAGGATTTGGACAGCAATGCTCGGGGTCAATACAAAGTTGTTTGAGCATTCAAACAATATTTCACGACCCACTTTTGTTTAATGTTGTACCCTCGCTGAACGAGAATCCCTGGACCACGTTATTCTACGATGCCCAGCCTTACGAGTTTGCGAGAGACCTGCACTTTAAGATATTAAATAATCTACTTAGATCACATAATCATGAATTTGATTTGATATACTTAAAACTTCCATAACATAGAAATATTACAAGGAACTCAACCAATTTTTTAAAACAAATAAAAAAAACACATATAGCTTCAAAGACAGAGCCTACTCACCATCCCACATAACAAGAAAAAAATAAATATTATTCAATGAAAATCCCATAGTAACACAAAATAACATATGTATGGCAGGAGAAGTTTACCCCACCCCAGCAGAACTCACGAGGCGTCATGGGAATCTCCACCCAGAGAGCCTGTTTAATCAAACGAAGAGAGAGAAAAAAAAAAAGAAAAATGCAATACCATTATTAACTTAACCAGACTAACTGTGCATCCAGCTGATAAGACTGTTGCCAAGTGCTCTGGCCTGGAAGCACTTAAAAATTTTAC
>NW_025782760.1:0-42349 GCF_021130785.1 Homalodisca vitripennis
TATACATATTTACAATAATTACATAATAAAATATCTAAATACATATAACAAGTAAAAGAACTGATAAGGAATTTATTAAACAGGGGAAAATACCTCACAGCTGATGTTTCTTCATTAAACAACAAAGAGTGTAAAAAATCTTAGAAATTCAACGAATGTTCCATAACCTAAAGGGGAAATTTTGACTTAAAACAAGTTGATGAGAAGTTTCACTACTTCTCCATAATTTAAATATCTATTTATATTTACGTTGGCATGACAATGGAACATTATTGATGACTTTTAATTTGTAACAGTTTTTCAATTTTGTCTCTGATTATGTTCCTCTGGAATGGCTACAGCGAGGGGGCTTGTCATCTCGACTGAACATTACTGTAACGGTCGACCTGTCATTCTGATTCGATGAGGCGTTTAGCAGGTTTTTTGGCCCAATATTATTGTTTATTACAAAAATTTTTTAAAACAATTAGTGATATTTTATATTACGTGATTTACACTCAAATTGTTCCTTTATTTGGATACTCGGTTTTATTCGTTTATGTTACTTACTAAAATTTTGACTAGTCATAAATTTTTGTAGTAACATTTTTTAAGGCAAAAGTTTTTAATATCACTTGACACATTCTTGTGTACAGGGTTTTGGTGGAAAAAGTTGGGGTTCAATGATTCTTTCAGTTTTTCTGAAACTTAGCAAACCTTTGCCCTTTGAATCTCGATCTGAAGCTTTAATTTTCTTTTATTACCGTTGAACTGATAACTTTTTCAAATTGAAAATTTTAAAACCCCGGGGGGCGGACCGCGGGAGATGTGAAGAAGAGGCGAAGGAGATCTGGGACGAGAGACTGTGTCGAGGAGGCAGAGATAGGAAGATTGGGGAGAGAATCTAACAAAATGGATGTGTTTGCTACTTATGTCTTTTACGTTGCTGAGAAATATCAGATTTTCGTACATAAACAAGGGTTTCTTTAGAAAAAATGAAAATACATTACATTTCAGACCTATTTTTTGGGAGTTAGCTTGTTTATAACGCCATTGCATAACCAATTTACTTTGAATTATATAATGACCAAAAAATTTTTGACACACCAAGAGCATATACCCACTATCATATATATTTTTAATTATATAGTGTATTATATATATTATATTTTTATTTATTTATATAATATATATATAATATAGATATGTATTATACTCAATCTTATAGGGTTATCTATATATTAAGTGTAATGAAAAGTAACTATTTTCCTTTTAAAAATCTTTTTATTGACTTTACACAGGTCTTCGGTTTTTAACCATCATTAGTGTACATAAACCTCTAAATAAATAAATAATAAACAATTAAATATACACATGTGGACTTTTTTAAATAAATATGTTAACTTTAAATGACACAGTTGTATTTTTGATTTACTGTGTCATTTAAATTGCTGTTAAACTGTGTCACTAAACTTTGTATTCCAACTTTTAAAAATGCTATACTAACCTAACAACAAAGTTTACCATAGAAGTTGAAAACAACAAATCTTTACCATTATTTTGGGAATTTATTGGACACCCTAGGAAACCAGACAGGAGTATTTGCTATATGATACCCAAGACACACTAAAAATTGTATAAACATCCAATCTTTACATCTTAGATAGTTGCACACACACCGATTTTTGGTCACGACCGATTTTTACCGGTTGCCGTCCAAATTCCAATGTGAAAACCGGAGCGATCAGGTGTCGGCGTGGTGTGCCAGGTTTCCGTTCCCTTCCATTCAGTTCACTATTGGAATTTGGACAGATGGCGGTTAAAATCGATCGTCAAATATGCTGAGATCTAGATGTTAAAGGAGCCATACTGACTTTGTAGTTGGTCACTTTAGCGAATCTGAATCATGCTCCATCCCATGCACATGCTGACAAATGCTTTTTATTGATAAATTTTTTGGTTTAAAACATATAGCGTGTAATAAGGGCAACTGGTTTTGACCCTAAACTGTTTTGTTCTAACCCTTAATAACCACTGAGGGAAAGTTGGCCACGCCCTGGATATCAATGTAAAGTGTTATTTTGATTATAAAAAGTTTTGTTGTTCCCAAATACGTATTTTATTCTATTTTGATTGGAAGAAGTAATAACACAAAATTATTGTTTTAAAATAACTCTGCTGGTTATTAGGTGCCGCGGTGACTTATACGTTGGCAGATGCCATATGGCAGGTACGTCAATACCGCAATGGTTACACCCTGCTTTGGTCAGAGTATAAAAAGACAAAAGAATTAGGGCACTTTGTTTTTATTAATTTCTATTGTTTCGTGCCCCAACAAGCCATAAGTTTGCTTCCTGAATTGTCAGAATCATAGTCTTATATATATTCTTGGGCCACAATTTTGCCAATCACTTTCGAAAAACTCAATGTACACAATAAAGCTAAATCAATCACAAGATGGATATTTTCGCAAAACTAGCCTGGTTATGGCGGGTAACGGACATTATCCTTACGCCGCACTTTAAGGGATATATCTGATATGGGGGCCAAAAGTGGGCCTGATATCATCATTAGGTTAACATCCCACTTGTGTATTTGCTAACCCAAACTCAGAGTAACTATTGAACTATAAAGATTTAGGACATTTTGCAGGATGACGTTGTCTTTTGCGATGTGTTTTTTCAGTGGGAAGTAAACTATGATTTAAAAGATTGTTAGTTAACAACGGAGTTATCAGACGTACTTTAACCGAGTAGGTTGGTTTAACAAGGCTTTATATAATTAAACAGTACAGCTTGTCAGCAGTAGCCGGGGAAAATGAAGACAACAAGATATTTGTGCTCGCCAGTAACCGGAACATAAAGACGGAACTTTTCCATCTGTGAGGAGTTTTGCCATTGTGAGCTATTGGTAAATTTTTTAGTAACTGTAATTTTTTTAGTACTTGTAAATAATGGTGATGGGCCACAAACTACAGAATGCTTTAATTAAAAATAGAAATGACATAATAAAACACATAAATAAAAATCGTTAGAGCTCTTCGATATAGAGTCTCCAAAGCAATGTTTCAATTTTACAGGTGGGCAGCTGTAACAGATGATTTTTATGACATTGGGTCTACCGTAAGCCTAAGAACTAATATTACACCATTTATCACGATGTAAAAGAAGATAGCCAAGAGTGTATACTCGCAACCAAAAAAGTGAAAGAATATCAAAAGCATTAAGATTAAGATCCCGTTGGCAAGGAGTCTGTTAAAGAAAGTAGTAATAATATACTCAGTTCAAGATAACTTCTGGTTTCCATTACACATACTAGTAATACATTTATGGGCTCCTGCAGGGATTTCAATCAAAACTATTGTATTATTTACAGTGGTTAATATCCTAGTACAAATGTAATCACAGTGTGCTCTATTACTCTGGCTGATTCTCTTTGTTTTTACTGCATTTATACACATAAGGTGTCGGCCCTTCTTGTCCCGGAAAGTGTAATCATCTAACTCTATTGTATTATTTAAAGTGGATAATATCCTAGTACAATGTATCTCAACCAGTGTGCTCTATACTCTGGCAGATTCTTTGTTACTGCATTATACCATAAGGGTGTTCGGTCCTCTTGTTACCCGGGAAAGTGTAATTCATCAACTTTTTGTATTATTTTTATGTAGGGTAATAATAACTAGTACAATGTACTCACAGTGTTGGCTCTATTACTCTGCGCAGACAGATTTCTCTTGTACTGGCATTATACCATAACGGTGGTCCATCATTCGGCCCACCTCTTGTCCCGGAGGGAAAGTGTACATCCATCAACTATTGTATTGTATTTATAGTGGTAATATCCTTAAGTACAATGTACTCACAGTGTGCTCGTATACTCTGGGCAGATTCCCCTTGTACTGCATGTTATACCGATAAGATGTTCGGGCCCCTTCTTTGTCCCGGATATGAAAGTGTAATCATCAACCGGTATTGTATTATTTATAGTTGGTTAATATCCTAGTACCAATGTACTTGCACAGTGGTGGGCTCTCTATACACTGGCCAGATTCTCTTGTACATGCATATATACCATAAGGTGTCGGCATCCTTCTTGTCCCGGAAAGTGTGTAATATCTAATCAACTATTGATATTATTTACGTGGCGTAATATCCTATAGTACAATGTACTCAACAGTCCGTGTTGCTCTATACTCTGGCAGATTCTCTCTTGTTTACTGCATTATAATCCGTTAAGGTGTCGGCCCCTCTTGTTCCACCGGGGGAAAGTGTAATCTTGGCCTCATCTCTCAAAGGCGGCTTATTGCATCTAGGGTTGTTCAAAAAAAAATTGCTGAAAGGATGAAGAAATCCTCCTAAAACCAACAATAACAAAATTGTAGAAGTGGTCATAATGGAATTAGTTTTACTTCAAAAAAGACAGTGGTGAAAGTTTTGCCATTTTAACAGGTCAACTCACTCTCTAATTTGAATGCCCTATGAAACAATACTGTAAAGACTTATTCATCAAGGGTTTGATCAACTCATATTGCCTATAATGCATTATGGGATATATGTGTCATGTTTTTAAAACATTAAATGTACATAAACTGTATAGAAAACCAGTTAAGCATTATAATCAAAATTATTTTGCTTTTTTAAAATAAACTTTTTTTAAAGGTTTAGTCCTAGGTTTGGTGTGTGGTCCACATGTACGTATGACCATGGGATCGCTGGTACAGCACTAATATGTCCACATGTGAACTAAGAGTGTAAACACTAATAAGCTCATTGGATGAGTAAGTGTAAACACCTAATAAAGATAATCCATTGATGAGCAAAGGGTAAACCTTAAAAACAAACTCAAATTGATGAGAGGAAGTGTAAACCCTAATAAACTCATTGATGAGCAAGTTTGGTACAACCCGCTACATAAAACTCCTTGTAGTGAGCAAGTTGGTAAACCCTAATTAAACTCACTGATGGAGCAAGTGCTACCAAGCACGTCCATCGGAGGCCTCATTCAGTGTTTTCCCCACATTTTTTAATTGCTTTATAATTGGTGGCAAGTTGACTAGTCCTGTCAAAAAAGTTTCAATTAGAAAAACTTATATCCAACGTTAGAGAATTTTATATCCAAGGTCGTATTTTAAAAATTTTTACAGTTTTATCTTCAGCTAAAATAATTAATTTTAGGTTATAAATATTGTTTTGTTGTACACATTTTTTTAAATCACTTCATAGCCAACTATACACAACTTAAATCTTGTTCAAAAATCTATAACAAGCTAAATTTTATATCTAAATCTCTTAATAAACAGAACCCCTAACAAAACATTATGTTACTATTTCAGTGATATTATATGATGGGGCCCATAGTAGACTAATTACATCAAATTTAAATTGGTTTACCTAGCTCATGACAGTTTTTTAAAAACTTAGTTTTTTTATTATTGTTTCTATAGTCTTTAATTTTAGTCTTTGGGATATAGTTAAAATGAGCTTAAACTGTTGAAGAACAATGTAATTCGTGATTATTAACTTATTTAATTATGGAAATCTCATGCTGTGTTGTCTAGCAAACGATTCATGAACAAAATTTGGGAAAAAGAAAGCACCAGTTAGTCTAAAACAGAAGTGTAATTACAGAAGTTACTTTAAAAGTTTCATGAAACAGGGTTCAGTGTTGGAAAATGCCACAGCGGTCAATTTTTAACATCCTGCAAGTTGTTCAGGATATTAGAGCAATAAATTTTCAGTTACTAGATCTCTACATAAATCTTCTGCAAAGGCTAAGCCGGGAAAAAAAAGGGGAAAAAGAACATTTCATTAGGTTCAGGTCCACACTGTTGTGAAGAATACTGAAATGTTATCCAATTTAACCGAATGCAGAGGTTATTCCCATGAAACTGAAGGATGCTGATAATATCAAATAAGTCTCATTACTGCCAATGATTCAAGACGTATTCATTAGAGGTAAAAGACTTGACGTTTTTAAAAACACGGTTCTTTACAGATGATGCTTGGTTTCACATACTTGGAGGTTTATGTTAACAAGCCATAAAACTACCGGACCTGGAAGTACTGAACAACTCACACATATTCATCAAAAACTCCCCTACACCCACAAAAAAAAGGATGTTATAGTGTACGGGGTTTTCAAGGCAATAAAGAAATAGTAGGAAATTTCTTTTTTTGAAACAAACTGTGAAATTGGCTGCCCCTCTATCAAGGACATTATTACAACAGTTCTTACGACTTATTGCAAGAATGAGCGTCAATGCTTTCCTGGCAACCAGGAATGTTGCCAACTTTGCCATAACAGCTGCGACTTAGTATGGAGATGCTACAACGGGATTTTTTTTTATGGAAGAATAATTTTACTACAGGAATTTGTAGCCACTCAACGGACCCCCCTGATCTCTCTAGTCTTTGACTTTCTTTTTGTGGCAGCTACTCTTTAAAAGAAATTGTTTAACAGGAGCTCAATCCTCCAACACCCTACTGGAATTGAGGTACAAAACAATTACCAATTGCAATTAAATGAGTTTTAGACAGAGTACTAGCTAAGAATTACAATGCCAGGAACATGGTGATTGGAAACGTGGGTGGACAAGTGTATCAAAATAGAATGATGGACAACATTTTACAACATTTGCGTGTAATTCAGTTACATTTTTTTTTACAATATATATAGTGTTTGGGTCAATAAATAAATTGTTATTCACACAGAGATTTGTAATTTTTTTAGGGCCTCTTTTTAAGTTTAAAAATATCCTCCTGTAATTGTGATACCAATGACATTTTCCTACTTGATTATCATTAGCATGAACGTTTTATCCTTTTTAAACAAATGGGCAAATATAATATAATAATTCCAAATTAAAGCTTTTTGTACTCTACCATTATTATATTATCTATTATAATTTGAGGGTTGATACTATTTTATTACATAATGTCATTGTTTTTATCAATTGGATATATGTTATTTAAAACTTGGCAATATATAATTTGGACATGGTTTCACCTTTGTGTTAAATGGTTTTAAGAGAATATAAAAGTTTCTTGCCATGCTATTAGCTTGTTGAAAATATTATATTTCCTTCTATACGCACCTTCTTGGTTTCCAAGCAGAAAACGCGGTCCCTACAGTTGTTTTTCTTCTTGGTATTTTAAACTACCGCTTTTGGATACATGACAAACTGATCCTCCTAAACCCCCAAAACAAATGAATAATTTAAACTTTACAGTATATTCGATATTCAACTTTGACGTTCCCTAAAGTATTCAATCAAACCACAAATTAATAAAACAGTAAGTACTTGTACTTGTTCAGTAACAAAATACAGGCATGCCAGTATGATACAGCGGCCAAACACTTGAATGGATCGATAATATCGAATCATGATTGGGAATAAATTAAATGCTGTCAGAGATCGTTCTACCCTCTTTAAGTAACTGTTTAGTACTACGCTACCTTAAACTTATTATAAACCAAGTTGTATTTACTTTTTCTATAAATCTTAAAATGAGTATATTTCTTTTTAACATACAAAAAATATCAGCTTCACAATAGTAAAATCTTAAAAAGTTTACAACATAATGTGTTTAGCACTTGAGTATATGCTGCTAGTTAGAGACCAGGAAATACTGTTGTTTATCAATAACCTATTACAAAATAAACGTGTTTTAAGGTGTTGTTGCGTTTCCAGTAACCTTGTTGGGTTTATTAAAAAGCATTTTTTAAACTAACTCACTATATGTAATACAGACTGATAAACTAATTAAAACTAACTGAAAGCTATGGTTAAAGTATAAATATAAAAAGTTAAAGGTAAACCTTTCACAAGCGTTTCACGTGATCTGAGCTTGGGGAAATTTGGGTTCTATCTCGAGGGATATTTTTAAATTATTTCAAGCTCTGGATTGAGAGGGTTAGTTCCTAAGGCACACATCGAAGCCTGACACTGTTGGCTAGGGGCCTTTTCTGATTCTGTATTTCCCCGACCTCAGTATCACACTCTCAGATCGTCCCAAACTTCGTCAAGGTGTCAAATTACATTGAATGATTTTAGAACGTGATTTGAGGTTAGAAAAATACTGGATTAAGAGAAATGAGCGCCGCTCCTGGTCATCCAGTACGGGCCGGTTTAATGGCAAAATAAGGAAAAACATCACATACAGAGATAGTACACCAATTCAAGCTCTCAGAGATCACAGTGGAGCGCTTCCTAAAGGTTATCTAACTTTTCCTCAGTAGTAACGTTTATTTATGATCTAACCTATATTCCTAACACCTACATTATAAAATATCACATTAGTAACATTCCATCATGAAAATATTTGCATTCATAGCTTCATTACTGTCACAAAATGACTTCGGTTAGTTTACTGGTGACCCGAGTAACTTAAAACCGAGAAAATCGTCATGAGAACATATGGTGAATTATTCAGCTCAACTGTTACATGAAATTTAACATATATCCGGTATAATGGCCGGGTAAATAGGTTACCACATAAAGTTTACCTGTTACTGACACTAAGAATATACCCCATCTCTGTAAATGGCAGCAAGCACAAAATGATTATAATAAACATTTTATTTATGTCACAACGTTCATCCTTCATAAATAGTTTAAAATGTAATTTAAATGTTATTAGACCTACTGTTCTGATTTGTCTATTTTTTATATAAATATCACATAGCCTAGATTCTTTTTTATTCGCCATAATATCATTACTTTCTATAATAGAATTTGAAATGGCTATTATAAAGTTAATTTGGTTTAAGTAGTTATTTAGAGGATTCAGTACATTTGATTAAACAAAGGCCCACCTATTCAAAGACACATTGCAGATGATGTGATTAGGATTTAGTTTTACTAACCTACCTTAACCTTTAGTGTTTATTGTGTAATCTGTCAACCCAAAGTTGTTTAATTCCCATTTATTATTGGGGGGCGCTCATTTAATAAGAAAGTACCGAGGATTCTTGTTACTCATGAATTTTGATGGATTGAATAGCTATGGTAATTATCATATTATCGGCCGGGGCGGGGATAAAATACGGGTTTTGCGTTTAAAAACTTATAGGAATCGTCATATAGAAAAAAAGAAAAGTATAAGGTTTGATGGTGGTGGAGGAAATGAGAAAATTACGAGGAGTTCTAGAAAATGAAAAATGTAATATTTAACGTTTCAGTTAGTAATATTCATGTTCTACATCCACGTTCTAGCGTCACGTGACCTTTTGATGGCCACAAATGATTGAAACCTCGTGATGTCGTCATCGGTTTT
The DNA here is from genome assembly GCF_021130785.1 of Homalodisca vitripennis. Classification (NCBI taxonomy): domain Eukaryota; kingdom Metazoa; phylum Arthropoda; class Insecta; order Hemiptera; family Cicadellidae; genus Homalodisca; species Homalodisca vitripennis. The sequence goes on from NW_025782760.1 coordinate 9,258, forward strand.
TTGCTCCGCCATCTTTGCAAACAGTTAAATGAAAAATAACTTACAAAAATGAGCACTGAAATTTTTTATCTAAAAATTAAATAGCATGTTTTTCTTAATTTTCGTGAAAAAAATTTACATTACGAGTGACTCCGGCCATCCGAGCGGGCTTCGGCAGCACCTTCGGTGCTGCCCCGCGGCTGATGTCAATAAAAGAAAAACATCCATCGACGGATAGTACTATCAGTAAAATATAAATTACTAGAGGGGCTGATCAAAAAATATAAATTGAAATATGTAATGCAAAGGCATTTATGTAAAAGTTAAGGAAAACTAAATAAATCATGAAAAAACCTCAAATATATAGATGGATCAGGGTAGTACACCTACCATTAGTGTGTTGGCGGATACTGCTGAGCAGCAGAGCGAGCAGAACAAAAAATCGTCTATTCACAACGAAACGACAAAGTTTCCCTGTTTAAAAACACCACTCGACCACCGCACACGACGAACACCATACACTCATTTTTAATATTTCCATGTTCAATTAAAAAAAGAGATATTTCGTTTCGGTTGAACAACGTAAACTCTCTACGTGCCCTACGAAACACTCCGACACCACAACATACATCACTAGGGTTGGTTGAACTAGTGGTGGTTGATTCATCATTGTAAACGCACTTAAACTCCAATCCGAACCTACCTGAATCGACATCTTGTGTAGAAAACTGACCCATTGCCCCGGAGGAAGAGAGAAAAACTCAGATAACAGGTTTTCTTATCAGGCTGCTATCAGTACCCGGCCGCAGATAATTATTCTAAGTAAACAAGATTAAATCCAGGACACAGCACACAAAACTGAATATTTAAAAACATTAGGAAATTAACCACTTAATACAATATACCCCCTAAAATCATGTTATTTGTCATTTTGGGCACGCCCATAGTACTATATATATTTTTTTGTTCAGGAGGGTGGAAGCAGAATACGTTGGTAACGTCACCAATTCGTGATTTGCCGCCCGGTCGTTTAATCTTACTGGTACGGATAGTATCGATGAATTAATCTATGCACAGCAAAAATAAAGAATAGGCCTATATTTTAAATATGTTGGGAATTAAATAATGAAATCACCTAATTACAGTTCATACGTAAATAATCAAGGAAACCATAAACCTTTTCAAACAAAACAAAAATAGAATAGGGTGATTAGTAAAAGGAAGACTTTAGAGAATTCCATTACAAACTAAAAAAAAATACATTAAACCCTATAAAAAACAATGCCTTTCAATGCTTTTGTTTGGTTTAGTTTTCTCAATTGCAGTAGTTTTATTTAGATAGTTGCCGCATCAAAAATTTATTATGTTTATAATATGGAAAAATTGAAAAAAAAGATGTTTAAAACAAATACGTTGTTATAAGGTCTTGCTTTTATTTAAGAGTGATGTAAATATATTTCATGGTGAAATACAGCGCCCTACAATTACTAAGGGTTAAACACACTAAGAGATTCACATTTTTTGTTGTTTGACGGGCCTGGATGTTTGCAGACTTTTTTTAATTTTCACTAGCTAACAGTTTGGCCAGCTTGGATTTTATCCATGAACCTCCGAAGTCTCACTTGTTTTGTAGTTGTCCTTCATTTTTTTCTCTAATTTATGAGATTCTGGTCAGTTCAAGCATTAGGTTATGTATCTGGTGAGTTTAAGAGTCTAGAAAACAAAATTTGTACCAAAAACATTGTGGTGTGTTACTTACAAATATGCAAGTTTCTTTTCGTGACCTATTTAGTGTACATAGTTAGTAAAAGAAAGAAATATTCAAGAACAAGGAGAAAACTAGAAACATTTTAGAAGGTAACGGTTTATGGTTTTACTTCTTGTTTTTGCCAGGGGCCCCCCCGAACGAACAAGCAGTGTTCTAACCCGAAAAAGAGAGACAACGAATGGAGTATCCAAAAGACTGGATAAACATTCATGTAATTAATGTAATGTGTAATTGTCGGCTGTTTTTGATTATGATTATGAATGATTTTTTTACTCTCTCGAGACATTTATCTCATTTATAAGTATATATCTAGGACAATCGATGGAAAAAATGGCTCCAGTGTTTCATTTTCTTCTTTTAAACAATTCATGACACGTAGGAGTAAAATCGTATATAATACTATAGACGGTAAGTGTTTATATTGGCATGTCCCAGTCGTATTCTGTAATCTGGACAATTTTGTCCCTATTTAAAATTTACATGTCTAAAAAAAACATGGGTACTTCGAGAATTCTTTATTTACTTTTCTCTACTATTGAACATGTTTATGGTGTCGGTACATCATTAGTTATTTTTGTTATATTTCTTTTGTAGGGGAAGGCTTTAAAATCCTCATATGTTTATTTAAACTTTCCCTAATCGGTACATTTCCTAGTAGTAGATTTCAGGTGATGTTTTTCTTTTCTCATCTATTCCCGCATTTGGTTCCTCTGTATGATTGATATTTATGGGCGCTATTTATTTAATCTTTCTTGCGAAATATTATTATACGAGCTCTTTATCCTTCATATAATATTGCCTATCGATGAATTTTTAATAGCAATATCATAGACTGGGGGACATTTTCATTATTCATAAATGTTCTTTAATCCCCAAGTCTTATAGTTTTTAGACATTATTAGTGCGTGATAGAGACAAGTCAGAGGCTTTTTATTAGGTTCAAAAAAAAAAAACATAATACTTAACTGTACTTCCTGGATTCTAGGCGGTCGATAATGTATTCAATATGTTCTGTTGTTTAGTTGATTTCCACCCGAAGGATAGTAATGTTGCCCTTGAAGGAGGGAGGTTGTTTTGTTTAATGGAAGGTGTGGGACATTTATGCCCTTGATAGAACTGTCTTTTCTACTATGTGTTAGAGACTGTAGGAAACCTATTAGATAGTTTTTTATATAATGTTTACCCTTGTATTTGTTGAAGTATGGGTATACTACTGGAAAAATTGTTTAGTTCAGTGGGAAAAAAACATCGTGTAGGTAACAATATCAGTCAAAGGGGAAAAAGCACAGTTCGTCAAACGATATTTTTTTTCACACTGGAGGAAATATGCCGTTCAACTGCTGTAGAGGAAAACCTCGTCTTCATTTAATTAACTATATAATCTTTCGCACAAGGAGGACTGCTGGAAAAGAAGATATATGTAAAATTTGAGGCCCCTTATGGGACTATGATAGCACCGGATGGGTTCATGTGTGGTGTTAAATTTGGCTTATAATGTTTCGTTCAACAATGTTTTGGGAAATAGTGGAAGGTAAATTGAATAGTTTCAGTTACTTGCAAAATTTGTCGCCAAACCCCTATGTTTTTTCTCTCACCAGAGTTGGTTAGCTGCCTTTTGACTTCCTTAACACTTCGCTGCGAGAAGATATTTTCGCTGTTCCTAATGTCCCATACAGCCTTGACTTTGGGTTGTTGTTACTTCGCAATGATGTAGCGTTTATTCACTGTCTTCCTGAAATATACGCGAAGCTTTTTAAAGGTCTCACTATTTCTTTCTCGTGGACTGTTACCCAAAGGTAGTCGTCTGCCTCTGCCACTTGAAAGATATTTGTCCCCTTTGGGCTTTAGTGAAACCCTTCTTCGCAGCTGCAAGAAATTCTGAAGGGGCAAGAAAAAAATTTAAAAAGGGGGGCCCGGGGGAAATTTCAAAAAAGTTTTTAAAAATGAAATCTGGGCCCCTTTGGGATATTTTTCCCAGGAGGAAAAAAGGGTAAAAAATTTTTTTTCCCATGCAAGTTTTTGGGGCCAAAAATTTTTCTGTTGTTTTAAAATTTGACTGCTTTTTTTTTTTAAAGGGAAACCTAATTTGGGGAAAAAACACCCAAAAAGGGTCATCAAAAAGGGGGTTTTGGGGGCCCCCTTTTTGATCTCGGGGGAATTTTTTTTAGGGAATTTTCCCCGCCAGAAAAAAAACCGTTTTCCCCCCCCCACTTCAAAAATCAACTTTTTTGCTATTTTTTTCCAATATTAAAAATCTATAAGTTTTTTTCTTGTCACTCTTAAAAAATTTTCAATGCCTCAAAATTTTTTTTTGTTTTTTCTTTAAACAAAAAGCTTACAAAACTTTAAACCCGGGGGAAAAAAAACCTTTTTTAAATTTTTTAAAGGGATTAAAAAAGTTATCCTAAAAGAATTTTTGGGCTATTTTCGGGAAAAGTGTTTTTAAATAAATGGTTTTAAACATTTCCCATCTTATTCGATGTTAATATTTGATAAAAAAATCAATGTTTTTTGAGTTTGTAAATTTTTTTTTTTTTTTTTTTTTTTTTTTTTGAGGGTTTTAGTTCCAAAAAATTTGTGTTTTGGGGAAAAAAAATTTCCCCTTTTCCCCTTTTCCCCAACGGGAAAAATGCCAAAAAAAAACCCCCCGGAAAATTTAATTTTTTTTTTAAAAGGGTTTTTGAGGTGGTGGGAGAGTTTTTTTAAAGGGTTTTATTCTGGGTGGATTTGGTTATGGTTGGGGGTCATTAAAAATACGGGGTTTCATAAGGGAAAATTTTTGTTTGGGGGGCCCAACTGAACGATTTTTCGGGGTGGCTGAGGTCTCAAGGGAATTTATTTTTTTGGGAAAAAATTTTTAAATTTTAAATTTCCCCCTTCATTTTAAAAATTCCCAGTCCCCAAAAGGGAAACTATTTTTTTGTTTGGGGGGCAGCACTCCCTCGTTTTTACATGTAATGTCAAAACTTGAGCATTTTTTTGTTGTGTAAGGGGTTTTAATTTTGGGCCCACATTATAATTTGGGGTTTTGTTTAAAAAAAACGTATTTGGAGCTTTCTCCAACCCAAAAAATGCCTCTCTAAAAGCTCCAAATTGGGGGCAAGCAAGTAAAATTTCCCTTTATGAAAGGGAAAAAAATGTTTTCGTCCCATAATTACTCTGTAGTAAACCCGCTTTTTTTTTTTCAAAAGGGTTTTTTTAAATTTTAAATTAAAAACGAAAAACTATTTTCAAAAATTTTTATTTCTTTGTTTGAAGGTTTAAAGGGTTTTTCCTTTTTCCCCTTCCCCAAAAATTTTAAAATTTTTTATTTTTTTAAACATTTTTAAAAAATGTAGAGCTTATTCCCCTTTTTCGGAATTTTAAATTTTCTGTTTTTACCCAAGGGAAAAAAATTTCAAGGGATCCCTTTTAAAAATTTGGGGTTTTTTTAAAAAATTTTTTTTTCCCTTTAAAACCCCCCTATCATTAGCCCCAAATTTTTTTTAACGACTTTGGGGTTTTTTAAAAAAATTTTTTTACATGTTTTAAAAAACCTTTTTAAAAACAAAAATAAGGGGAATTTGTGGCTTTTTGTTCAATTTCAGCGAAAAAATTTTTGGGGTCCCGCATCTTTTCTCAACTCAGGATCGGGACTGTTCTTAAAAAATCATATTTTTACGCCCCTTTTAAAAAAATAGGGGGGTTGGGTTTAAAACCCCATTTCTTTTTAAAATTTCCCTTAAAATTTTTAAAAACCCTTTGGTTTTTCCCCGCTATTTTTAAAAAAAGGGAAAAAACAAATAAAAAAGGGGGAAAATTTTTTTTTTGCTTGTTGCGTTCAAAATTCCCAAAAATATTGGGAGATAAATTTGTTTTTTTGTTAATAAAAAAAATAACAACGACAGGGAAAATTCCAAAAACGTGAGCTTAAAATTTTTGGGGGAAATTTTTTAAAAAACTTTTGGGGAATTTTTAAAAAGGAAATTTTTAAAAAAAACGACTTTTCAAAACCTTTCCCAAACGAAGTTTTGGGGGGGTAAAAACGGCTTTTGGGGGGGGGGGGGGACCCCAATTTGGGGGGGAAAAATGCCCGTGCGGGGGCACGAAAAACCCAAATACCCCAAATTTTTCCCCTTTCCCACGAGGGCTCAGAAAACCCCAAATCACGGATTCCCCCAAACCCCCCAAAAAAACTCCTTAAAATAATTTTTTTTTAGATAAGAAAAAACTGAGTGATTTTTTTCAAAGGAAAAAGCAAAAGTTTTTTTTGTTCCCCTTAGTAAATAAATTAAAATTTAAAAAGGGCTTTGGGGATTTTCCAGAGGCCACTTTTTTTTGGGGAAAAAATTTTTTAAAGGGGGGTTTAAGGGGAAAAAAAATTTTTAAAAAAAAACAAAAGGGTTTTTAACTTACTATAAAAAATTAAAGGGGAAAATTTTAAGGGGCGGGTTTCCTTTTTTTGGGGGCCCCCAAAAAGGGGAAACGTTCGGGGGGAAAAGGGGCCCTTTTTTTTTCTGATATTTTGGGTTATCCCCCTAAATAAAAAGTGGGGTTAAAAATTTTTTTTAAAACATAACTTTTTTACTAATAATACCAAAGTTAAAAAATAAAACTTTCAAACGCTCAATTTTATCAAGTTTTTAATTTGATACTATCCCGAGGGATGTTTTTTTTTCCTTTTTGCCAAAAAAAGGGGCTTGGGGCCCCCGAAGTTCGAAAATAATGGGGGGGGGGGCAAAACCGATCGGAAAATTTTCCCCCACCCAGAACTTTTTCCCGGGGTGGGCCCCCCCTTTTCGACAAAAAAATCACGTAAACAAACTGGCCCCCTTTTTGGCACCCCCGGAATTTTTTTTTATACCGGAGTACCATTTTTTTATAAAACCCCCCACTGAAAACATTTTTTTAATAAAAAAAAGTTTAAATTCATATATTTAGAACATATATTTTTAACAAATTTAAAAATGAAACATGAAACAAGTTGGGCAAAAAAATGGGGTTTTGACGATCATACCAAAAATAAAAATTTTTTTGTTTTAAAAATTTCCCCTTTCCCCCCCGGGGGGGGTAAGTTTTTTTAGCAAACCAAAAAATGTTTTTAAATTTTCGGAACCTTTTTGGGCCCCCTTTTTGCCCCCGGGGACTTTTTTTCCCCCGGGGAAAAACCAAAAAGGGGGAAAGGAAAAACCCCTTTTAAAAGGGGGGGCCACAGAGGGGTCGCCCCCCCCGTTTGGCCTTTTTGGCCCTTTTTAAAAATTTTTTTACTGGGGGTTCGGGCCCGGGAACCCCCCTTCCCCTTTTTTTGGGGGCCCCCCTTTTTTGGTTTTCCCATAGTTGGGCTCGCGGGGAGGAGGGGGGGCCCTTTTGGAAAAGGGGGTTTATCGATGTTCACAGCATGGGGCCCGTCCGGGGGGGGTGAGGCTCCTCCCCCCCCCCCTTCGACCCCCGGGGGCTGGGGGGGGCTTTTGACAACAACTTGGGGAAAAAAATTTTTTTTGGAAAGGGACTGAACACAAGTGTTTCAATAAACTAAAATGATTTTTGCCTGACATACGAACAATAAAAAAAGTCCCCAAGGGGTTTTTTTTTAAAAATAAAAAACCCCCAAACAAATGATTATTTTTTTTTTCCCAAAAAATAATGATCTATGTGGGGAAAAATTTTTATACGCAAAATTGAAAAATCCCCAAAGTACAATAATATTTGGGGGTTTGTTTTTTTGCAAAAAAAATGATGTCAAAAAAAACAGTTTTTTAAATTTATAATTTAAAACCCCTTTAAAAAAAAAATTCCCAAAACTTTTTTAAAAAGGGGGTTGACTTAAAAAAAATAATTTTTTTTTTTAAAAAAGTAAATTTTTAAATTTTTTTTTAAAGTACACTCTCCCTTTAAAAAAACCTACGTTTTAAAATAAAAAAGGGGGCCCCCTTTAAAAATACGTTTTTTTCTATTTTTTTCTAAAAAAATAAAAAAAATTTTAATTTTTAATTTTTAAAAAAAAATAATGGTTTGGGGGCCCCCCCCAACGTAAAAAGCCTTTCCGGTCCATGCGGGGCTCTGGCTGGGTGGAACCCTTTTTTTCCCCGGGACCGTGGGCCTTTTTTTTGGAGTCTTTTAATAAAAAAACCAAAAAAAACCAAAAAGATTTTTGATTTGGAAGAACTGAAAAGGGGGAGTTGCATTTCCCGGGACCCAGGGCCTTGGTGTATCGCCTGTTTTTTTCTAAACGCTAACCCCCCATCGACGGAAAGATTTTAGTACTCGATGATGCTAGCGGAAAAAGTTGAGTCCAGGGGCCAGACACTGGAGCAGTGTAATGGACTACAACCTTAAGCTCCCCTTTAAACTTTCCAAGCGTTTTGGGGGATGGAGCAAAAAAGGCCGGGCGGCCCCCTGGCTTCCGGACAGTCAATGGGGGGGAGGCAAACGGGCAAGGGGGGTTTGGCCAATGAAAGAAGAAAGATGAAAAAAACAGAGGGAGGGAAACACCCGGGGGTAACTGCAGGTGCGGTCCCCTACCGCCCGGGCCCCACCTCCCCGAGCAAGCAGCGCTTTCGACCCCAGTACCAAAACCCTCAACGGGAAAGGGGGGGTTGGGAGAAAAATTCCGGGAAAATTCCCGACGGGACATAAGCTAGTCTTGGTCCCTGCGAACTTTCCTGAGAGGGGGCCTTTTCAAAAGGGGGGAGGCTTTGGAACTTTTGGGGGGGGCAAACCCCGAAAGAGGACTTTTCCCGCAGAGGGTGTGTGCCCGCAGTTTTAAAAGGTTTTTTCTCCGGAAAAAAAGGGGGGGTCTCGTCAGCTCTGGTTTGGGAATGAAAGAGACCAGGATTGGCCCGCCCGGGGTCTGGCTCCGGGGCTTTGGGGGTCGGTGGGCCCTTGGGGGGAAAAGGGGTGGGTCGGGGGGGTACAAAGAACCCCATAAGTTTACCCAAGGGGCCCTTTCCCAAAGGGGCGATGGGTTTCCCCTTGGGGCCCGGGGAAAGGGCTCTGCGACCATTCTCAAAGGGCCCTTAACAAACAGAATGCTGGGATTTTCTGTGTCGGGGCTGGAGGGTTTTTGGGGGAAGTCCACAAAGGGGGGATTCCGGGAATCTTGGGAAAATTTTTAAAAGATTTAACCCTTCTTCAACCACTCTTAAGGGGAGGGGGGGAGGGGGTTCATTGGTGTGGAAACATTTCCCGCTGAGGGCGCGGGGTGGGGCGGTTGATCATGGGGGAAACAAGGTTTTTCAGATCAAAACCCGCAGACAAAAAGGCTTTTCCTTTGGCTGTATTCTGCAGACGCTTTTTCCCCCGTCGGAAAAATTTTCCGTGGCTTGATACAGGGGCCCCTTTGGAAACCCGCAAAAGGGAAAAAAATCAGGGGGTTTCAAAAGACAGGGGGGAAAAAATTTAGTGGGTTGAATTTAAAATGCCCGGGCATGTTTGTTTTAAGCAACAAAGGTGGACCGCATCCTTTTTCTGGAAAATTTTTTTGGGAGGGGTCCGCCACAGTCCAAAAGGTTTTTGGGGCTGGTATCGGAAAGAGGGCCCCGCTAGTTTGGGATCAAATATTCCCACCCTATGATGATGCGGGGGTCCCCGGCCCTCCCGGGGCCCGGCTGCCTTTGGGGGACCATGTTTGAGAGGAGTGGAGCGGAAAATTGGGGGTGGGTGCCCACGCCAACTCCCCAACAACGAGGCGTGGGGGGAGCACCAACACTAAAAACGAGGTAAGTTACTTCTAAATTTCCTAAGTCCCGTATTTAATTTATCGGGATATGTGGGAAATGTTCCCCCCGTTTCGCACGAGGACAAGAAGGGAGGTCTAGATGTGACCATGATGTCGGAGGGGAGGGCCCGGTCGGATGCAGGGCTGGCAATTTTTCTGACGAGCCTTCCCTCTCTGATCATGCTCACACTGGGTTTTTAAAAATCGGTGAACAGATGCTGGGAAAAAGTTTTAGTATAGGAATCCGAAGAACACAAACTGGGTATTTATACAAAGGAAAAACCCCAGGGTACGGGGTAGATTCTGATTCCACTAATGGGAAAAGGATTCACAGCGCGGCGCCGCTTGACGAATCTGCTGGGCGGTCAAAATTCGGGGATTGCCGGGTCCTTCCCATCTCAGCTTGCCCTTTTTTAACAAAAACAGATCTAAGGTTTGCCTAGGGGAGCTCTGAAATTGGGCCTCTTTGAAAGGGAAAAGGGTCAGGGCTCTATTCGGAGAGCCAAAAATTGGGGGAAATTTGGGAAAAATACCACGAGGGCCCTTTCACTGTACAACCGCAAGGGTTTGTACGGCCCAAGAGGGGTTTGCCTGAAAAAGCTCTGCACCCCCATATTGACAGTTGCCGGGCAAATGGGAAGGCCCGCAAAAGCTTTTTGGCAAAGAATCCCCTCTCGCCGCTTTGGTTTGTCTCAAGGACGATCAAGGTGTTTACATTACTTAAACCGGAAGGGGTTTCCCCAAAATCCCTGAAAAGGGAAAAACTTCCCGGGCTGTAAATTTTTTCATGAGGGGGAAAAACCCCCCCGAAAGTGAGGGGAACATCGGGGTCGCGCCCCTCATTTTGCAGTGGAGGGCTGGGGGCACCGTATTGTTCCCTTCAGTAGGATTTTAGTGGGGTATTAAAAACCCTTCAGTCCTTAAAAAAGGCTCCTGGGGGGGACGGGGGGGAACCCGGTTTTGCCCTTTCAGCGGGGGTTTTGGGCATTCCCCCTTCCACAGCTGTGCAGGGGCCCGTTCAGGGGCCTCCGTGGGTCTCAGTATATCCCACTACCCCGGAGGGTGTCCCGAGTGGTTTCATACCGAAGCAAAGGGGGGCGGGGCAAGGAAGGCCGAAGTCTTTTTAGGCCGATATTTCCTTTTCCTCCTTCCTTCTCAAAAAACCCTGGAGAAAATGGTTTCCAAGTTTGTTTGGGGAGGGAAGGGCCCTTTGGAAACGACCTTTGCATTTCCCAAACCCCCATGCCTACACCCAGGAAAGTCATGCGACTCGGCCCTGCATTTAATTGGGGATGCAGGATTGAGAAAAACGCTTTGGGGCCAAAAAGGTTTGCTAAAGGGGTCTTTTTAGGGCATTTTAAGGTGCCTTTTATAATTTCTCAGGCGATTTTCAATGCGGGCTCGGGACGTGGCGTTGATGGCCCGGTGTGTGACTGGATAGGGGCCTTGCTCACGGACAGGGTTTTGGTTTTAAAACCCCCCATGGGGCCCCGTGGGTTTGTGCGAAAGGGTTCCCAGGGGGTGTCCGCAGGGCGGCCCTCCTCTCCCTTTTTCTGTTTGGGAAACCCGGTTTTTTGGGTGACCCCGCTGAATTCTTTGAATAGCGCGGTGTCCTTTTTCAAAGGGTACGCGATATATTGTGATTCTTTTGAAATGGGAAGTTCAACACAACAAAACACGGAACGACCAAATTTCGCTCTGAAAAATGGTGGGAAAAAATGGTGTAAAAAGGTTTTGGGCCCCCAAACCCCAACCCCACCCCAAAGGCCCGCCGTGGTTGCCTTTACCCCGGAGGGGGACTGATGGGGGGGCATTGGTCCTTTTTTTAAATTTTAAAACTCACCCGTTGAAACTGAAGCCTGAAAGGGCAAGTACCTGGGCGTGATCCTAGATAGGGGGTTTTAAAATGGGGACCCCATCTAGAAAGGGTTCCCTTGCCAGGGGTAAATTGGCTCTAATGCCAATTTCAGAAAGTGTGATAGGTGGGCCCTGGGGGCCCGAAGCCGAGGCTCTTGTACTGGCTTTATGTTTTTTCCCCTGGTCAGACCTGCCTAATGTAAAGGAGCTGTCGTATGGGGGGGCCAAAAATGGAAGCCCCAAAAAGGTTTGGGAGCACGTTTGGCAGGGATCCAAAGGAGGCCTGCCTCGCTATCCCCAGGGGCCTTTCCCAGTGCGCCAGAAACCCCTCTGGGCCCGTTTTTCTTAATCCGCCCCCCCCGGGCATTGTCATTCGAGCTATGGCCAGAAAGAGTGCCCCACTGTCTTCCCGCAAAGGGATTCTGGTCGGGCTGCAGCGGGGGGGCACTGCAGAAAAATTTGGCCCCTTTGATTTCAGGAGGATGTTTTGCCCTATTTATCTCTTAAACAGAAAGCCCCCAAAAGTTTTCCTTTGAAACCCCCAGGGAAAAATTTTGGGCCCCCAAGGGGTGTTGGTCAAGGGGGAAACAAACCCCCTTTTCCCCCCAGCGGAGCTCGAATTTTTTTCACAGACGGCTCTAAAAAAAAAAAGCGGGCCAGGCGCGGAATTTTGGGAAATGGGGAAACCCTGTAAAGGGGCTGGGGGGGGTTTCCCATGGGTCCCTATCCGACAGGGCCCTTTTAAGCGGGGTCGCACCATTATGGAATTTTGGGCCCTGAGAATCTTTGTCTGCGATATGGGGCAAGACGATTAAAAATTTTTCCCCGGACAGCCCGGCAGGGGCTGATGGGCTGGATTCTTTCGCAATCAAATCCAAACTGGTTTTGGGGTTGCTATCAGACCCTTTTCCCCCCCCCTTGCCAGAATCAAAAAAATGTAACCGTTTTTTTGGGTTCCTGGTCCCTGAGGGGGTTCCTGGGGAAAGAAAGAAACGATTTCCCCGGCCCAAACCCGGGCCCCAGCCCAAAAATTAGAGGGCCCCCCAACCCATTTGCGGGGTTCCAAGGGGGGGGTGAATCCCTTTAGGGGTTGGGCCCCGAAATGGATTCGCCGGAGCAAAGGGGAAGGTGGATGTTGCATCCGGGGTTTTAGAGTTTAAATAAAATTGGGGATTACAGTCAACCTTCCCCCAAGGGGGGCCCCCCGGACCTTCTCTCATTAAACAGGGTCAATTTTCTTCCAAGGGCAATTTGGGCTCATTTCGGGGCATGGTCACTGAAGAAGCCCCTCTACACAGAGTTGGTATCCCCTTTAGGAGGAAAAAGCTCTGTGGGGAAAGGGGTAATGAGCAGGAGGAGACTTGACACCTGCCCCTTTGATTGCCCAGCAATAGCAAGAGAGCGGTAGCCATCTTTGGAAGCTGAACAGGGGTGGCGAGTTTTCCCAGGAGGACTTGATAGGTTGTTTTCGGCGGTTTGTTGAAAATGCTGAAGTTGTAGGGCTGGTAAAATCCCCCATGGGTTTTCGGGGGGCGCAAAAGGCCCTTGAGGGTTAAGTGGGATGGCAGGGAGGCCGCCCCCCAAAGGAAAAGGAAAAAAAAAAGAAAGGTAAACATCTTTAAAAAATTTCTTTAGTCTGTTTACTAAATAAGTACCTGGGAAATACTTGTAAAATAATAGTTAAAAAAACAAAAACTATAATCACATAAGGAAAACATATACCGTACCATGAAGTTCAATAAAAATTTTTTAGGCACTGAAAGTGTTTTTAAAACTTAAAAAAACAACTAGCACGCACGCAAAAAAATTTGAACCCCAAAAACCCCTTTTATTACTTAGTAAAAACAATTTTGATTAATTTGATGAGGTCCTATGAAAAAAATTTTAAACGTAAGTAGGCATATATCAGGTAGATATTATTTTAAATTCGTGGTAAAAAAGTATCAGAGTTTTAAATTAATTTTTTATATCATGTTTGGCACGGGGAAGGAGCTTTTTGGGTTCTAAATTTAAATTTTATACATAAAGTCACAGCTGAATATGCCTTTTTATCCCGATCCAAAAAAACACAAATTCCCGATCACACAGGGCTCGGAAACTTATTTTGGGCAAAAAGCCCTATATTTTTCCCCGCCTTGTCTATATTTTAGGTTTTAAGTATTCCAGTCCCAAGTAGGGGGTTTTTTCCTTTTTGTTCTGACGGGAAAAAGAAATAATAAGTAAAATATATAATGTTTTTTTTTTAAAAAAAAAATTAAAACCCCCCCCCCCCCCCCCCCCCCCCCCCCCCCTTTTATATATATATTTTTATATTTTTTTTTTCCCCTTTTTTTAAATATTAGAATTTTTTATATAAAAATAATATATATGATTTTAATATTAACGTAGGACCGAGATGCCTACTTGTTTTAAAAAGTGCCTTTTCTTAAGACCATTTAAATTCAATTTAACCTTTCTAATTTTAAAAGGGTTTTCTTTTCCATTTGCCCCGATCATTTTTTTATATACTTTTGATTTTCTAGTTCTCGGGAAAACACTTTGGTCAAAAAACGTGTTTAAATAGTTGAGTTTTTTCCCCCTCCTGATGAAGAAAAAACACACGTAAGTTGGAAAGAAAAACCTTTTTACGACCTTTTGGGGGGAGTTTCCTACCTACTTACTATGACTTTCCGGGATAAGGGGGGAAATTCTTATTAAAGGGTTTTTGCAAATTTCTAAAATAACTTATTAAAGTTTTTTCGTTACACTTTTATTTTGGGGCTGTACCAGGGAAATAAAGAAACGTTGGGGGATGTTAGTATTTTATTTCTTGTTTTTCCCTTAGCCATAGTTAAATTTTTAATATCATAATGTCAAGGAAAAACCCGCCAGTATAAAAATAACTTTAAATGAAAAAATCGTAATTGTGTTCATTAAGGTTAGGGTTTTTTTTAAAAGTATTTAATGCATTTGATATTTTAATTTTTGTCCCTGGCGCAAACTGGAAGGGAAAATTTATATATTTTTAAAGTTTTATTTACTATATGATTACACTTCCCAATTTAACACTTTTTTTCCCTTTTCTAAAAATTTTAAAAAAAAAAGGAAAGTCGTTTTTGTTACACTATTTATAGCAAGAACCTGAACCCAAATTTTGGGGAAAAAATTTGGGAGGGAGGTAGCTAAGAAAATGGGGGAAGGACATAGGATACTTTTTCATTCCCCTTTCCCCTGGGCAGGGTTTTCCCCCCCATGGTCTCCCAAAAAATTTTCAGGGAAAAACCCCTAAAAAATGCATTTTCAAACAAAATATGTTATTAAGTGAAAGAGCCTTTTCAAATTTTTAAACAGCTGTTCTTTTTAAAAAATGTAAAAAGCGACAAAAGAAATATAAGTTTATATCATTTTAAATTTTAAAATTTTTCATTTCTTTAACTTATAGTTTTTAAAGCAAGAGTAAGCTTAAGAGAAACAGCAAAATTTTTTTTTCAACTGTTTTTTTGCAATCACTGTTTTAAAATAGGGCTTTACTATCCAGATAATAAATTCAAATTTTTTAATTTTTTTTCAATTTAAAGCAATTATCTCTTTCTCTCCAAAATTTAGATTTTCCCTTTTTTTGCTATCATCATTTCGACAAAGCCCTTTTCCCTCGAAACCCCTTCTATAACCTAAAGGCACAAATACAAGGGTAATATGGCAGAAAATTTTTAACCTCAAATTTTGTTCAATTTAAGAAATCCCAAACTTGGGAAAAGAATTAGGAAAATACTAAAAAGGCCTTTTCTTTTGATTGGAAAACCCTTGGCTATCCTCATTTTGCGGGGAGTTTATTAGTCATGTTTGGAATGCCCGATCCCCAAAAAGTGAAATTAATTTAAAGCATTTAATCGAGAATTGGGAAAAGGAAAAAGTAAAAATAAACACCCCGGAATTAAAATTTAGAAGTTCACAGAATTACCCCTGTTGAAACCCCCCCAAAAAATGGAAATTTATGAAAAACATTAATGAAGGGAACTTGGGTGAAAGGAAATGGTGGGTTTTTATTTCCTGGTGCCCCCGGTGGGGAAATGGTTAAGGAAAATTCCCCCTGTCCCGTTAAAAATTAAACCACTGTTCGTGCAAGATCCAACACCCGCGGTTGCAAATTTTTCTTCTGGAATAGCAGCCACATTTTAAAAGGATGTCGTACGAAAAACATTTTGCATTAAAAATTTCCCTTAAACGGAAATATTGAAAAAAACCCCAAAAGCCCCTAAGGCACTCCGCCAAAGGCCAAATTTTTTTCCGAATCGAAGATCATCATCTGGACGAAATTTCACAATCGCGCATAAACGTGCATTGGAACACTTTTACGAAAATCTTGTTTTGTACACTGAATAAACTAAAGTGCTAATGTTTTTAATTTAATTAAGTTTTCAGTGGATTTTAAACAAAATATGAACATTTTGCCACCTTCGTGATTTTAATAATATAATTTACACTATGTTCTCTCTAAATCCTTTGTCAAAACAGATAACAAAAACATAATGTAATCTTATAAAATATAAGGGCAGTTCGTATTTTAGAGCACTTACATAATCGTTATGGATTACTCCAATCGTACCTATTACTATTTAGACCAGAAAATGGCGCTCTCTTGCTGGTTAACCTACTGTCTGACGTAATTTCGATTTCACAGTTTTAAATACACTGGTTAATACTTTACCTTAAATTTACGAAAAGAAGCGCCTCCAACTACGAACCTTTTCTCACCTCGCGCTGGCGCTGCGCGGTTGTTGCCCTACTACAGATGTCTCCTTCTAGTACTGCGCAACAGCCTAGTAACAGCGCAAAGGATAAATGAAATGGAGAAGTAGTGGATTTAATAATATCTCCAACAGAAACATCACACCTAATGGCTCTCTTGTCCACGAAAAGTTATGTATTGAACTATCTTTATGGGACCCATCGTGTTTAACAAACTGGAGAAAGCTTGTAAACTGGAGTTCTGCATGCTTTTCTCTAAAATTTCTTGCCATAGCTGTATGTCCTTTAAGCCCAATTGGTGCAATGTTAACGGTTACAGACAGGTTTATCGCAAATTAACCCGAATCAAGCAAACGTCGAGTGTGGAGGCTGGCTGCTTGAGATGAATCGGGCCGCTGAGCGCTCCTGCTCCTTGCAAGCAGCCCGCCTGCCCGGACCCAGTGGTGGTAGGTTCGGAAGTCACCCTGTAAGCCGAGTTGGTACCCAGGGTAATCCCCCTTTTCAGCACTTAATTATCTTTACCTTGTAAAATAAGATATTACGTTACTTTACGGAAAAACTGTATATTATTCTTGAGTTGCATCTGGATATAATGTGGGATTCTTTGGTGGTATTCGGATAAATTAATTAAACAATCAAGAAACGAATAGATAGAGTTATGTTTCGGCTGGGCCTTAGAATGTTTAGGTACCTTTTGTTGAAAAAAATTCCAAAACAAAATTCTGACACTCAGTTGGATTCCTAATTGCATTAAATAGTTTGTCGTTTAGCCACTCAATTACTAACACCTGCTTTTAATTTCAACGCAAAGCACAACATCGGTATGAGACATGAACTACTTCGCCTCACAGTAGTGATGGGACTACTATCCAGATCTCCGGCTTTTTTCACAATATTTACGAACGAAGAAGTCGTTATGCGAATTAAGACGTGTATAATAGGCCCCCCCAATGGAATTAAAACTTTTCCGGACATTGAAAAAACTTCAGATAGAACGTACAAAAAAGCATCGGCCGGCCTACACTAGGTATTCCACCCCCGGCCTGAGAGAATTTTTTAATTAAAGGCAATTAACAGTACCAGTGTCTATTTAAAAAAATTTTGTTGATTATTAATTTAGTTTGTGATATTACAATGTGTAAATCTTACATCAACTATGACCACAACAAAATCCATTGTATCCCGTTAACTTTAGATTTGAGTTAGTCGTAGAATTACTGTAGTTTAAAAATACAACAATATTATATAAGGTTGAATTGAAGTCATATGTTCTCCAAGCTAAGCTTCCAAATGTAAACACTTATGGGGCACTGTAATTAATACAATACTATACATGATCCCCATGAGGAAGAGTAGGAGGTAGTTAGTTTTCTTGGGATATGATTCGACTTGGCTCCAGACACGTATATTTTGTGTCCGGGCACGACACTGTTCACTTGGCGCCAGGACACCGGTTCATCTGTATATTGTGATCCGGTCATTTGATCAGCTTGGCTCAGGACACGACCTTTTGGGCTCCAAGGGCACATCAGGATTCACTAATGGCTGCAGGACAACGGTCCATTTTGTGTCCGTGCACGATCAAACATTTGCTCAAAGGAAAACGCCATTTGGCTGCTGGGCACTAATCAACATGGGCATCATGTACACGGTCAGTTGTGTCCGGGCACAAATCCTACAGTGGGGCTCAGGACACGGGTCATTTGTGTCCGAGGCACAATCACTTGGCCAAGAACAGTCACATATTAATACATGCTGATGACGTACATAAACCAAAAGTAAAATTGGCAATAAGTGCACTTATTAATTTGGTTAGTATTACGATAACATGGTTACAAGAACAAGGACTACACTTGGGTAAACATAGATATAACGTTAGTTTGATTGTGGTGTATTGACTCAAAGCGTATCATAAAATTACAATAAATGGGTTTGAAATTAAATTATATATTAAAAAATGTAATGGTAGTAGAATAAAATTTTAAAAAAAGGAGTTAACACGACATGTTTTTATTGAAAAACACACGAGGATCTATGTGAATTTCCGTGTCGTTGGGGTTTGTTCGTGCTGAATAAATACATATATGCGGTGATATCCGGGAATTAAGGTTCTGTCTAAATAGTACCAACTTCGGGCCCACTGAACATCTCCGCGATCCACACGATACTACTTGGTTCTTATAACGATCGCAGGTAAACTCGAAGGAATTTGCCTAATGTAAACCTACCAATGAACAAGTTTTAGGATACAGTGGAAAATGGCATATCTTAGACACATTTAAAACAAAAAAAAAAATAATTCCTCTGCCCACTTGCTAATAAACTTTATAAAAACCTGCCTACCAACCGCTTAAAATATAAAAAAATAAATGTTACAAGCATATTCAATTGATAAATGTTACTCGTAAGTTAGTGTAATTAGTGTGATCTATGTATACACATGCATTTTTGGTCTAACACGTTGACAGTAGTTGTCATGAAAAGCAAGGTTTGGTACTGAAAATATGACCTCCAGGACATTTCGACCGAACGCTCGACCAATAAATACATTTTTATTTATTTATTTTATTATTTACCTGGGCGCAAACATCCACAAACAGCACGAGTAATTGGTTCAAGACAACTTTAATCGGCTGCATGCCCTACGCAAGAGTCCCAGGGGGCACAAGTAATTGGCTCTGAGGCACATAGTACTTCCGCACAAAGAACTCTAATTTGCTGGGGCTAGGCGATTAGCTTTGCCTCAAAGAAAATCCACCATTCTAAAGGCAAAATTCCAAGCGGAAAAAAGGATTTATCGCGTCGGAGTATCAGTATAAATGGAAAACATGAGTTTTACCATGTTCTGGCTTTCTTTGAGGTAGAAAAATCACGATTCCGCTTGACAAGGGAAGACCACCAGTCTTTGGAGAGATATGAGCTTCAAAATCCGCAGAGAATGTGCGCAGTCGATTGATTCGTAAGGTGATTCATTTCGAGTAGACAATTGAAAATTATCACTACTGTGGGATACTAGTGCCCCTCTTAGAATGTACTTTCCTACATCTCGTTTTCTCCATAATTCCGAATTAATTCAATGTAACTCATTAATGAATGGATCCACAAACCTCTCTGACAACACAGTGAATGGGTTGCCTGAGAAGCCAGTGAGCTTGCAGTAAACACGTACGGGATATGGTTTTACTTCAATACCAAACCAAATTAACTATCAAACTTTACAAACACAAACTGGCAAGTTGGGACTATCCTGGACAAATATGCCTAAAACAATGATCATCACATACCCTGTTTATACAGGCGGACCCTCAAATAAGACATGCCCAATACTTAGTTTTAGGTGCATCCCTTTCATTCATCATCTGCAAGAAAGAAATGGTTTACCCACTTAGTAATATAAATATGAAACTTTCTATTATTCATTGATACATTATTGAATTTGCAAGTTCTTTCCTTGAAGAAAGCCGTATAACTTTACTTTTGTAGATCAGTGGTTTATTAAGTGATTTTGGGTAATCGGAAAGCGTTTTTAAAATTGATGTAGTTTATTACGTTCTCTTTTATGTTGCAATTTTTTTTGTTTATTTGTTACTATGTTGTGTTTTATTTTTTTATGTTCTTATTCCTTTTTATTTTCTGTTTGTTGCAGCATTTTCGGTTAACACACCAGAATAACAAGTGCCAAGTGATGTCCGTCCACGCTACGTTCAAGCAACAGAAGCAAATCTCTAGAGGGTCTGATTCACATATGAGAAGAAGAACAATACAAGTGTTTAAGCATATGTACAGACAACATTATAATAAAGTCTAAATTGGTTTGAATGTGTGCTGTACAAAAACAGGTGCACCCAGGAAGCCCGAGAGCAAATATGTTACTTTCTTACGTGGATGGTAACACCAAAAGTATCAAATAATAACACTAACACTTACTCCACTTATTCAGGAATCCCATGACGGCTGATGATCAATATTTCAGAAATAGCTTTGTGAATTCCGGCTGACGATGCATCAGGGGGTTAGTGGTAAAATAGACAGTTTAGGATACCAAGGCGTTAAAAAAAATTTTGGTCCACAGAAATTTGCTATCATTAGGTACATATCGTGAAAAAAATGACAACGATCTCATGTTAAGGTCAAACTGCAATATGGCGAGAAGTTCTTTCGCTATCTCGATTGGAACCCTTTGTTTTAATCTATGAAGGAAAATGAGGTAAATTCATGTCAATAAAGGGATGACTCGCTTTGAAAGTAGAATTCGTACTTGTAACAGACAACTTCCACATAGTGGATTATGGTGGAGACGAACGATAAGTTTGCACCAAAACAGTAAAGTCTTGTACATTGTATTTTATAAAAATTTGAGAATCCGAATAAAGAATAGTTCGTTTAGAGGAGATTTTCTATATGACCGCTTTTTATTTGTAAAGAGGTTCAGGACGTTCCCGCGGAGAGTGTCTTTCAGTCTCGTTTTTGATTGTAATGCAAACAAATTAAAGTGAAACACAATGGTAAAATAGGAAAGGTTATGGGAATAATAACTTGTCCCTTCATGCTAAAAAAAAAATGCCCTTAAATTATGGGGTGGCAATAAGCCAAAATCATATATGCCAAGAACGAAAAAATAATACGATGAAGGAAATCTTATTTCTATATTATTATACAGTTGGTGGCACCCTTAAATACAAGCACAGCACTTATAATATAACTAGTGTCCAGGAAAGTCGCCCTTCTTCTCTCTGCAGACATTTGAAGGGTTGAGAAATTTGGGAAATCTCCCTTTGATGATATACATATATCATTTGAGAAAGAAGAAGTGTTTTGTGGCGAAATGTTGTTACAAACGAAAGTAGTAATGGACCAATGAAAAATACCTCAATTACCTCGCCTTTCCCCGCTCCTTTGGGAGTTGAAAATGAGGAAGGTCGTGAACCATCTTTGGCCAACGCTAAATTAACTATCGACTCTCTGGCAATACGTAGCGTGTGTGTTTGATCGAAAAAAAGAAAAAGGAGAAAGATGAGGTTACGCACGGTGGGTACGCGTTGTTTGGGAAACTGTCCCAATCCCAGCAGACACAGCAGTACGTAGAGAGCATACGAAAATTTACTTCGATATCCCATAACACCGCTACACGGAGGAAAGCAGGCCCCTGATCACCAAGAACTGGCGATTTCCTCGCAGGACTGACTCCACCATAATGTCCGGACTGAGGGCTTACGGAGCATTCTGGATCGTGCTGCTAAGGCAAGACCTTTCCTTCCCGCAAGTCGTCGAATAATTCATCTGCGAAACATGGGTACACGTGGGACATCAATTCGGTGTTTTCCAGTGGCCACCCCACTTGGGGTAATCGTGGTGCTTTGATCGAACCCTCGAGCCACTTTCAAAATTGATGAAATGATTTCCGGGCGACAGCGTATTTGGTCTGCAACATATGTCAAACCTCACAACTGTGATAGGTTATCTCTGATAAACATTAAAGTTTGTTTAAGCCACGCTGTCATGTTTACTTATCGTAGCTTTACAAGGCTATTTGTGCACTATTAAGGCAGTATTGCTTGTTGACCGCGTGAAATGCTCACAAAAGCAGAAAAGTAATTTGCAGTATGAGCTGGAACTAAACCCAAAGCTTTGGTAATTAAGGACTAATCATCTATCATTTATTTTCTGTAATGTGGATTATCACAAACAGCGCTATTTCCACCAAGATTCAAAAGGCACTAAATCAAAAGTTTTACATGAGTAACTGCCTTGTACAGATGGTAGCAAGTGAAAAGAAGCAACAACAAACAAAATCAATGCAGAAGACTAAATAGTAATAACAGTGGAAAAAATGAACAGTGAACATCATCAACACACTACTCGTCCCCAACAGGCCGTTATATTGTAATTTAAATCTATACGATGATAACAGTATTGTATCTTTTTATAACATCTATTGGTAAAAAAACCTTTGAACAAACCCACTTTACTCTTATAATGAGTCAATAGGTTGTTTAAGTATGACTCTAATTAATATGAAAAAGGTGATTTTTTGGGAAAAAAGCAAGTTCTGAAACAGGGATTGGGTGACGAAGGTATAAATATTAGTATCGGTTAATTCCCTAAAAGTCCTTTACAAACGAGGATCACCTTACGGTACCTTTCGACAGCAAGTTGTTGAAAAGCATAAGATTTGTTGATGGGCGTTGTTTCATCAATGGAAATACCAAAAAACCATTTTGGGTATAGCCAACATTCGAGGCAGTCAGGTATCCAAATCAACAGGATGGGGTATAGACACATCCTACTTTGAAGGATGGAAAGATAGATCAGTCTGAAAATATGTAGGGGGTGGGTGAGACAGCCAAGTTACTTCAATGTTGTAAACCCGCTGTATGTGAAATAAACGCGATAATACATTAAATAAATTCTTGGTCATTGGTTTGAAAATCACAAGAGTTTTTAAATCAAAACAGTAAACCTCCAACAAGTCTTGACCAGTGGTCCGTGACTTACAACCCACATTCGATATAAAAGATGTACCCGCTGCGATGATTGTCTTTAACAAATAAAAAAAAACTATGGTCTATAGCAATTATTAAGATCGTAGTTTAATTATATCTGTTTTGAAACAAAAGTTTCCAGGCTGTATTTCGACACAGGCAGCGAAAAAAATATAGCTCGCACGTAATAAGACCGCAAATCGCATAGACTAAAATATATTAACAATTATTCAATAAATGAGCTGTAGAGCAGATGATTATATGGTAGGATTACTAAATAGTGTAATGGCGTATAGGCCTACCCTGTGTTGTTTTTAGCAGAGCTCTGTGTTTCCTCGCTCCTTGTGGAGCTAGTGCTAAGCTGAGAGCAGTGACGGCCTATGATCAGGCTGACAGACCTCGTATAAGGAAAATCCCGCATGTATCCAACCTTGAACTGTAGCACGACATATGCTGAAACTCAATGATGGAACAGAACACCTACCTGCAGATAGAAATCAATGCCAGTGCCGTAACTACAGATCTGTGAGCCCTGGGCAACCCATTCATTTCGGTTTGTTCAAAATGTATTCCGTTTCACAAAGATAAAATTGTAACTTAGATAGCTTTAAATGATTTTCAATCGTTAAACTGTTATCAAGGTTTTTAAAACGAATTTTGGGGTGCTTGTAGCAAAAGGTTTACCACTAACAATACAAGTCAGCTGATTGGCAACCCAACGATTAAGTTTAGCTTTGTTCAAAAGAGTAGCCAAGAATAGGTGTTGATTTTTCCTCATCGGAAGTTTTTAATACTTGAGGGATTACTGAAATGCCCACTTGTAACTTAAGAGTTGAGTCACCACCATTGAGGGCGAGAGTGGGTAATTTGTAAAAGTATCAAAAACGTCCTCCTCCTCATGTGATGTTGCAATATATACACCAAAAGAGATTTTAAATGTACAAACCTTCAAATTTAAGGTGAGGTAAGGGGGTCTCTTTGAGATTCAGTAAAAGTTTTCGTAATCGCATAATTAACTTTGTTGGGATTCATTTTATATTTTTACAAACGTACTTTATTGGGATTTTGAGGTTGAACGGCTTGTATGAGAAATCTCATACGAAACAATTTACCACACACTTTTTGTGAATATGGAAGATACATAAAATATGTTTGTGAAAGAATGATAAAGACGAAAAAGAGTTCATAGATCGTGTCATTTTTAAAGATGTTAATGTAAGATTCTTTTTTATGTATAAACCATGCGAATAACGTTTGGTTGTTCGATTCTAGTCCCTAGACAATAAATGTTCTACTTTTTACGGTGATAGCCTGTCAAGAATGCTGGGTCATCCTCAATAACACAATTTTTACCATAACATCAACTGTTAATCGGGCTTTTAATCGATCACTTAACGAGGATTTTGGACATGCCAGAGCAAGGAGTTCTTGGCGAGTTTAAGGCTTACATTCTACAATTTCAGTGAAAATGATTGGGGTTCTCCGAATTAACAATCATCTGAGCTACAGGGGCTGCGTGTATTTCCTGGGAGATATAAAGGGGAGGAAGGCTTAAAACAACGTACGAGTGACTGACTTTCAAAAACTTATGTTTAATAAAAATTTGGAAGAAAACGAAGAATTTGATGACCATTGCTGTAATGGATATTCCCCCGAACTGCCTCCGGGTATGATGAAGAGTCTCAGATAAACGAGTCTAAATTTGCTGAGGAACAATATTTGACGGTAAATCAATAAATAAATATACTAATGAGCTAGATTGTTGCAAAATAAAAATAAATATTTCTCGTATACGTTGGCATAATCCCAAGAGGTCCACCATTTATTAGTTATATAATTCTTCATAAATCTTCATTAACCAGCATATACTGTATATGACAGATACGGCCAAATACAAAATATTTAAAATACACAGGGTCAGTTTTTTGGCGTGAGAATATATATATATATATTGTATATATATATATATATATATATATATATAATATATATATATATATATATTCTCACGCCAAAAAACTGACCCTCTGTATTATATATATAATATGTTATATATATATGGCGAAAATGTAGTAGTAAGACCGGTCTTCTTCCATGGTTCTGTTTCCTGTGGGGGAGGTGGAGATGGCAGTCGTCTTGAGAGACCTCAAGCCGAAGAAGTCCAGCGACATCAACGGAATGTCCGTGTGGCTGATCAAGCGTTGCTTCAAGCACATTTTGACACCACTTACTAAATTGATAAATCTGTCCTTCGCCCAAGGCGTTTTCCCTTCAGCTTTGAAGACAGCAAGAGTGGGTTCCGATCTTTAAAAAGGATGATCCTTGCATCGCAAGTAATTACCGTTCCTGTATCCATTCTTCCTGTCATGAGCAAAATTTTCGAAAAGGTTTTCATTAGAAGGCTTGAAGGTTTTCTTGAACAGTTTGAAATTCTTAACCCTGAGCAGTACGGATTCAGGAAAAATAAATCGACGATTGATGCTGTAACAAAACTCATTGACTGTGTTGTTGATGGCTTGGAGAGGCGAGAACAAGTGCTCAGCATATTTCTCGACCTTTCAAAGGCCTTTGACTGTGTGCATCATGGGACATTGTTGCATCAGTTATGGACATGTGGTGTTCGAGGTCAGCCGCTTATAAATGGCTTTCATCATACCTCAGTGGCAGAGAGCAGTGTGTGCAGATCGCGAACACCCTGTCAGGCAAAGTAAAAATGCAGTACGGTGTTCCCCAGGGTTCAATTTTGGGGGCCCATACTTTTTCTCATTTACGTCAACAGATTGAATTCAGCAATTCAAAATGGAGAGGTGATTCAATATGCGGACGATACGACTCTCTGCATCAGATCAAGTACGAAACAAGATCTTGAGATCAAAGCCTTTATTGAACTAAACGCATGCATCGAGCACTTTTCAAAGATAAATCTAAAAACTAACTATGCCAAAACGAACGTAATAAAATTTTGTCTCCGTCTTACAAGAAGACGAATACAGACCAATTGTGATGGCGGATGAAGCTATCTTAGATGAAGCCGAATCCACCAAGTTTCTGGGGATGTACCTGGACAGGGACTGACCTGGAGCGATCACATTGACAGAGTTGCTCAAAGGTTGCCTCAGGCACTTATGTCTTACGCAATCTAGCAAAATTCTGCTCGTTTGATGTACTGAAAACTGCCTACTTTGGCATAGTACATCCACATTTGACCTACGGTTTGAGAACTATGGGGCAGCTGTTCTAAATACAAATTTGACAGAGTATTGTAGAAACACATAATAAAGCTGTTCGAATAATTTCGAAATTAAAAACCCATGAGCTTGGATTTCTAACCTTACCCAGCCTCTATAGTTCCTCGACCGGTTACCACCCTGTACTGCCGATTCGCGCATCTCTGCCCGTGAACTGGTTCAGGGCAGGGACGTCCATCAGTACGAGACCAGAGGCAGGAACAATTTCAGGACAGAACAGCATAGAACGGCTATGTTCGAACACTTACCATCTCAAATGGGTGTCAGGGGTTTAATCAATAAGCTCCCTGGAGATCTCAAACGAATTAATGAACCCAAACAATTCAAATCTCGATTAAGACACTTTTTGTTATCAAAGGCATTTTACTCCGTTGATGAGTTTACGATGGGCCGCTGGGCATGAAAATTAATATTTTAGTATTATTATTCTATTTATCCTTTTCTGATATCCAAAACATGCAAAACGTGCAAAATCACAATACATTGTTAGGGTTCACACATTAGTATGTGGAATTAACTGTGCCTATGTTAAGATAGGTTTTAGTTTATAGATTTTTAAATCCAAATGTTGAAATGACGCTTGCAATGCAATTTTGTTAATTGTTTTACTGCAATAAAGAATTATATATTATTATATATTATAGATATTTATTAATATATATAGTATATATACAGTATTAATTGTGGCGTGAGATATATATTCTCACGGCCGAAAAAATTGACCCTGTTGTATTTTAAATCCTGCAACACCTGTATATTCAGATCATAGTCAGCTCCTAAGCATATTTGCCATCAGAGCATGAATTTTAACAATGAAATAGTTAACAGGCGTGCGTGACTATGACATATTGCCGTACCACTCTCATGTTTGGCCGGTCCAGTTTAAGTGCATCTTCATTTAGAAGCTGTAGTCTGGCTTTGAAGTGTCTGCTTCTTGCAAGTAATCCTAGGATGAAAAATACGTTATTAATACATGTATATATATGGCAAGTTTTCTCCAATATCTCACTGAAACCAAAGTGTAACATTCTAAAAGGATTAGCGATAATACAAAATAATTACAAAGATAGCTTTGAGACAAAATCACCTTTATGGCCATCTTTACACATATTTGAAGAGTCGACGTTGTGAAAACGTATGTACAATCGAAGTCAAAAGACTGCAAAATGCAACAGTAAGGCTAGTTTAAATCGTAAATGTAAAGCAGAAAAAAGAGAGGGCATAGGGTGGATCCCTGACACAATCCAGATAACTAACTTCAAGATGTATACCTAACCTTTTTTTCCAACACTTGAACTGGACATAAAATATTATTGAAGAATATTACAAGATTTGCTAAGGACTTTTCTCATCACAAGTACAAAGGTTATTTCGCCATCTACAATCCGGTTTACTAAAGACCAAAATTTTCCTTGTGGGGGAAATAACACGCCACATACGCTTTGCACTTTTCACTCGAGAGCGAACCAAGTATGACACAGCTGGTGTGGAGTTCAAGGTCACCCAGAGTACCAGAGTATACTTCCTCAGAGCGGTTCAGCGGCATCGAGGACAGAACGTCTACTGAGCAAGTACGTGCTTATATATTTCCCTACATCTTCTCGGTTAAGCTTCATACTATACAATATACAATTAACTGTAGCACACTATACTAGCCTTTTATGCAGCTGTGTATGAAACATCGTGCAATACGTCCTTTTACGCAGTTCTCCTCCTTTATACACTTATAGCATAAGATTGTGGTATAGCCATTATACTTATCATTTGTATTACATCCATGTACTAAAATTATCTTTTAGAGGATAGTAATGTACGTTTATTACAAGTGTATTTACAGACAAGGTAGGATTACGTCACACCACACTTAACAAGGCTTCACTATACAGATAATGTCTTTTCTCAAGATGTCCTATGGACAGACAGACAATCGGGGTCTTTTCTAGTATGTCCCCGCATTCTCTATTTTAATTTCTATAGCCAACAACTGTTTTTTTTTCCATTCATTATTACAGAGCGTGAGTCTTATCGATATTATACATTTTTTTATTAGTTCGTAGGGCAGTAGTCCAGGTACTACTTCTAGTATAAACTCGTCTTATCTTAACAGTGATAAACGCGCGCCGCTTATCTTTTGCCTGTAATGAAACATGCGTCAGTTCTGGTCTGATGTTTTTGTGTGTAATCAGTCATGGCGTTATTGATCTGGGCTTGGACTTTGCAAGCTCGAGTTAATGTTTTTTCTGAAAGAGCAAGCAGCGCGAAGCGCTGCGGCAGCGGGCAAGCGATGCGTGATCTGAGTTTTAAATAGGCAAGGTAGGGTCTTTTGTGACTAAAGAAATAGAGATATTATTTATATACACCGGGGCAAATTTCCGGCAATAAACTCGTTTTTCAATTGTTTTTGCAAATTATTGTCAAAAATCTAGCTTAACCTAACCTCAATTACCTTTATAAATTACATTTGTAGCCCTAGTAACGTAATCTAACTTATAGAAAATTAAAATAGAGAATGCGGGGACATACTAGAAAAGACCCGACAATCGTACAAAAATGAATTGGACACAAACATGGACGCATAAGAGAGCTTATATTTTAGCAACGAAATTTCATGCAAAATTTCAAGTCTACATATGAAATTTTTTATGTACATGATTGATACATTCACATTTTTGTTCACGAAATTGGCTTTCATATAAGTGATTAAATAATAAAATGTGTTATATGTCACATGTTTGAATGAGTGTAATTGATTTCTTTCATGTTTGATTGTCTCTCTGTGTCCATATACATCGAGAAAGAATAGAACCTTTAGAGAAAGAATAGAAAAGAATAAGATATTTAGGCTTGAATTGTTTGTGTGCATCTTCAGCGAATTCCCTCCTATAAAGAAATGAATGCCCTGGAAAATGCAATGTAAGTATTATTTCTGTCACAATATGTTTTTCTTTCTCTTTGGAGTTGCGGATAGCAGAGTTATTTAGCATCTTTGGTTATCAACAAGACACCCAAGCGATAAGACCAAACTTTATCGCGCATAGTGTACGAACACAATACAATAGTCTGCTAAAGTAACAAAATAAAACAGTTATAACCTATATTATCTGAAAATCCATCACAAATAAATCAGCATTTAACTAGCAAACTAAGTGTTAAAGTAATTTAATACAGTTTTTCTTTTGACACAGATAAATACAGGAATGCACAGTTGTAATTTACTGTAAACGTTTCCATTGGATAACCTACAATAAGAACAACCTACAATACCTGGATAAGAAGCGACGACTTTGGTTGCATTCAGTTTTTGCCAACTCTTGCAGTGAACATGTCCCATGTGCTTTTTGATATGTTTACTTATCAACGTTGCCTGTGTCTTTGGACAAAATGGTGACTCCGGTATGTAAGTTACAGTAGTGATTAAACACCAGGTGTAATAGTTAGTACTCTAGTACTATACTTCTTGATTCTTGAGTTTTTACACCAGGATTATAAAATATAGAAAGGAGTGGATAAAAATTTAACACAAAAGAGGGAATTGCATAGATATCTAAATTTTAATGAAGATCCTCATAACGTTCAAAATAGCAATATAAATAATAAGAAGCAAACCTAATTTTTGAAAATATTTACCTGTTAAATACAGTATAATAATCAAAATTAAAAATGTGTTACAAATATAGAACTTAACGTTGTAAATGGTCCACAAGTCTATATTTAGTTGTTTATTATTTTCTTTACAGGTTTAAATGTACACCAATTATGGTTGTAAGGCAATAAAATGTTTAAACCTATTTTTTATTTGGATATTTATTATACTAATATAAAGATAATACTGTAATGTGGAGGTTAGTAACTTAACATATATAACTAACAACCTATCATTATTGGCGTATATTTTGCATTTATATACATATAATAATATAATTAATAGGCATAAGAAATGGTTTGCAAGAGCAAAAATTTAAATAATAATTTAATGATTGATAGGTTAAAATAAACAAAAGAGAGCAGTATTTTAATTATTATTAGTTAAGTACTAACTACAAAAATTACAATTATATTATTATCAATTACAATTATGGCCCATGACTATGATTACGATTGAATTAAAAGAAGGTCCAGTATGTGTTGTTATGGTCACATGTGCTAAAGCACGTGTTTGACGACATTCACTCAAGTTTTATATTTATTTTAAGTAGGGTGATAATTGCTTTAAAACATATAGTATATAACTTACTGGTGCTGTAGGTATTCGACTAAAGTAAATATAAGGCTATAGCGACAGGTTATAATTAGGTATTTTAAACTTCGTTGTGGTGCAAATTCACTTCTTATCAAGAATATGTATCCTACAAAGTTGAAGTTCTTACTAGGATTGATTAGTTTGATATGATTATAGTTTTTTGTTAGTAAAAATTTGTATGCAAAAAGTATAATGGTATATAATACATCAAAATCAGATATTATAAACGGCCATCATAGCTTAAAAAGCTTATTACAGGCAGTACTTTGGTGCAAGAGTAGGTGTTCCTTAACGTTTTCAAACAAACCTTTATGCCCAATATTTAGTATAAGTGACCTTAGTTCCAAATGGGTAAAAGGTGTACACAAGGCTTCACCTGATTTTAAAAATACTTTACACAGGAAATGGTGAAGACTTTATTCATTACTTCTTCCAAAGACCAAACAAAAAAAGTTTAGATTTAATCAATATTTTAATTATAAAATTTTCCGAGCCTCGTGAGGGTTGATATGTCTCCATACTGTATTAGCTTCCACCACCATTTCCGTGATTAAAGCTCCTATAATTTTAATATTTAATAGCATTCTTTAAATTGACATGCAACTTGGTCGACTATGGAATGTCTTCTAACATTTCGAGAACATTAAGATAAATAAAAATTGTTATAATAAGACGATATTTTAGGAGATGTGGATGTCTGAACATTTTTATTTTATTGAATTATAAAACGTTATTTATGTTATTCCAATTTTTACTGTCACACATCACTAAAAAATGTTGTCCGGGAGTGTCTGGGATTAAGGCGTTTCAGTGATAATAAAGTATAGAATGTCTTATTTACGGCAGGATGATGTTAGGACTAAGAAGAAGCCCTCTCTAACCTGGGGATACCCAACCGGCCTTAAAAGTGGACATTCCGAACCACCCACCAACCCAATGGCCCGGAGCAAGGGGGGGCTTCTTCGCAAGGACAGGATCAGTCTTCAGGCGTCCGGGTCACCCACCCAAGCAGCAAGCCACGCTCGACGTTGCCTTAAAAAAAAAAAACGTAGATACTGTTTTCAGGTTTTAGTACAGCCTCGTAAAAGTGATACAGTGTGTTCCTCTTATTTCAGGCGCCTCCAGCAATGCATTTGTTAACGGAGACTGTTCGGTTTTGCCGCATAAGAAACCTGGTGTCAACCTGAGGTTGGCCCAAAACCCTTGCCCTGTTCACCCTTGTCCAGGGTAACGCCAAGTGTGAGGTCTCACGACAATGTACCCGTACCTGTTCCTGGCAAGGCCCGGCTTCTCTGGGGGACCCTTTCACTGGTTGTCAGCCAAGGTGAGTTTCCTTCTTTAGAGATCGTTGGTCAAGTCATACCAAGAGGAGGAACTTTTTTCAGCTATTCTCGCTTGTTGAGGGACTCTCATCAGAAATTTTGACTAAATAAAATAAGAATAAGGACTCAAAGGACTCGACAGACATAACAAAAGTCTTACCAGCAAAGTAAGAAAGGTAACATCCATCACAAGGAGTTGTTAAACTGAGACAAATTATGTATCAAGGTCATTGTTAATTTACTAGATTTCTCTGGCGCAGTGATTTCCTCGTGGCTATGTGGTAATTTAATTTAATATTCTTTTAAATCTGATTTTAGATAATTCTTGACGGCCAAAAAAAATTAAAGTTCTTCTTTGGACCAAAAGAAACCTGTACATTAAAGACTCCAGCCTTTCTAATCAAGAATATCGCACACACAGACAGACAGATAATACGCCATGGTTTTAAGAAGGAACTAGGTTGTGTTTGTACCTTAATAAACGTAATATATTGTGTATTTAGTTATCTGAATGACTGTAATTTTTTGTTTGACACTTCTTTGCCTCCTAAATCTATTTAAGTTAAATTATTAATGGTTTTTGCCCTCTCAGGATGGGACGCTATTATGTGCTAAAATTCGGCAAACTGCCAAAAAATAAATTATCACTTACAAAATTTTAAATACATAGAAATGAAAACACGTTTATACGAAAATAAACTACCCGGAAAAATGTTGTTGCTAGAATAGAAAACCTCTAAAAACCCTTTGGGCCTAGAACTTTAAAAACAGGTTAAAGTTTACTTTATTTAATACAGATATTTTCCTAAAACATAAAATCTTTAAGAAAAGTATAAACATTTTATTTTTTGATTATTATCATCTGAAATCTACAAAATAAATATTTTTAAATCATCGGTTTTTGTAATACACACTTTTAAGTAAACTCATGAAAAATAAGGCTCAAAAATGTACTTTTTTTTCTTTAAAAATCTTCTTCTTTTTTCATTCAAATTGATTACAGCTGGATAACGTTAAATTGAATTAAAGTTTCACAAAAGCCAATCGCTATAATTACTAAAGGTC
This sequence comes from Homalodisca vitripennis, assembly GCF_021130785.1. Classification (NCBI taxonomy): domain Eukaryota; kingdom Metazoa; phylum Arthropoda; class Insecta; order Hemiptera; family Cicadellidae; genus Homalodisca; species Homalodisca vitripennis. The sequence continues at coordinate 41,643 of NW_025782760.1, forward strand.
TAGTGCGAAAGTTAAGCTTGCCCTCCTTTAATTAATACGTAAAATCTGGAATTATTCAAAATTGTAACGTACGCTTCTCGTTTTAAAATTTTAAAATTTTGGTCTTTATTTTGATTTGATAATCTGCTACAACTGAGAAGCCCACACCACAAAAGTAGGGAGTAGCAACTGATTCTTGGCAATTTGCAAGTATCGTTTTTCGACGTCAAAACCAAAGGCGTCCAGCCTTTAACGAAGATGTTTTTTGATGTTTAACCAGGTGTTCACTATCTCCAACGTTTAGATACAAAGGGCGTATTTATTATTTACATGAATTTGGGTACCACATTATAGAGTTGACATTGTTGACAAGAGACGCACAATCAAAATACATTTTTAGTTTGGAAAGATATTGCAGAAACACCATTAGGGTTTTCCTCCCCAGTCAAATAATTTTCCTCAATAAACTGTTTAAAGGTGGGGGAAATCTTGTGTAATCACATATATTCCATGATAGCTTTCTACAGATCGAGTTTCTTTTTAAAAACTTCCGCTTTGATATAAGGTTTAATATAATTTTTTTTAGTATGGTAAACTTTTGGGGAAAAATCAATAAGAATAGTTAGGTTCCATTTGCAAGTTTTTATCAATAAATTTGTTGGGACGGCATATTTTTTATCCCTCAGGTAAGCATATTTTTGGGGTGTCAGCTCAAACACTCTGGGGGA
>NW_025782761.1:0-33096 GCF_021130785.1 Homalodisca vitripennis
AGTCCAGTTAAACTAACATTTTAATTAATGTGTTATTTTAGATTAAATACGGTAAGGGATGAAAAGTTTTCGTTATCATGGAGTTGCTGTTATGAAAAATAAAAGTTAGTAACAAGGTTTGTAAGTTAGTAGTATAGGTCAATACTAAAAACATGGAGATGTTTCTTTGAAGACTAAATTCACGAAATGTCTAAACTCCGCTAACTGTTTGTTTCGCTGTCAATAAGAGCAGTACGAAGTACTCTTATATTAAAAACTGTTTCCACAAAAAGTAAAAAACATGCCATAACAGCCAATTCTTCTATGTTAACTATAAAACTGAGTTAACTGGCAAGTTTACTTGGATGACATGAGATCCACAAATGATATAGCCAGTGGAATTAGAGAAAAAACTTCTGTGTCGTCATCAGGGCGTTATTTGACTAATTTATTGAGTTATATTGCAGCGGAGTGACATAAAATAATATGCTTCGTTTATGCATTTTTGCTAGGTGTAAAATGCTGTGAGGCATGGTCACACTGATGTAAAAACATACAACTTATATGTCAGTGCAGCTTACTTAATTAAACTAATAAATAATTTTTTCCGCGATTTTATATAAATAAATAAAAACAAAATGTTGATCCTTGGTACGAACAGCTGGCCGATGTGATTATTTTTATTTCAAAAGGTAGCAATAGCCATACTAATTTCATTTTTGGGAGGAAAATATAAAATAAATATAGATCCCCAAAGTTTTTAATTAAAACAGGACATTTCCAAGCGTTTCGAGAGATTGTAGTGTACTGTAAACAGTAATGACAATGTATAGTATTTTCTGACTTGTAGTATATATGTCCACTTAGTGTATTATGGATATTATTTTAAAAAATTGTTATAAAATTTAATTCAATAAACAAGATTTTTAATATATAAACGTAAGTTACTGTAGCGTTTTTAAAGCTACATTAGTTTATTTTTTTAATTAAAGTTAAATTAAATGACAATTTTGGGAACGAAATATTGGGTTTTAATTTTAAAATAGATTGTGAGAAGTTAGGGTAAAAACAAATATGTAATCCTTTGGCAAGTTACTACTGGTAGTTTTAAATTGTTAGGAAGGCGGTTCACTGCCTTGAATTGATCAGAACTTGTCTTGTTACGGCTATTGTTCTCCTTGTTTGATACAGCTGGACCAATGAGAGAACACCGCGGATGTCCATCAGATTTGCTTGGAAGGGGAAGTATATAAGCGCCATCTCATAATTTTTTCGCCCTTCTTTGGGTAATTTTCGTGCGCCGTGTTTCTAAATTTTTTTTCCGCGAGGGATTTTGAGGGAAAATTTAAATTCATAGAAACCACAGAGCAATCTGCGTAATTAATTCTCTATGAAACAATAGAGCATAATAGAAACCATACAAGTTACATTTGGTTCAAACTTGCAAGAAAAGTGAATTAAAATTGAACTTTGTCCAATAATTTTAATTGAAATTTAGTAATTTATTAATATTTCAATTGGAACTGTATTATTGTGAATTATTAATTGGTAATTAATTGAACTTTAATAATGGTTTGAGGGAGTTGTAATTTGAATTGCAGAGACTTGAAAGTTAAGGTTCAACTAGTGGAAAGAGAAGTTTAAACTTGTATTTTGAATTTTGAGTGAACTTAGAAGTGAACATTTTTATTTTAGTTATTTCCAAGTGGTATTTGATTTTTATTTGAAAACTTCATTATTTTATTTGAGAAGAGAGCTCTGTTTTTTTAGTGTGATATATTTGATTAATATTTTTATTTCTTGCCAAAGGAAACTTTTAAATTTATTAAACGGTTTGTCAACTCTTTGTGAAAAATAGAGTGATTAAAATTCTGAAACGTTGAACTTATTAATTTGCCAGTTTAAAATAAATCCATTATTTTAATTTAGAACTGTGATTTTTGTTTAAGACAAACCAGATAATATTTTAATAGTTAAAAAATTTAGTAATAAATTTTACTGAATATTCACTCGGAGCTTACTAATCAAAAAATATTTTATATCGTCTTGGATGTCTAAATATTAATATCTACAATCCAATTCGTTATAGTTACCTATAATTGGGATTCTGGGCATTGTAGCATAAAATATTTACATTTATTTGCTGAAAGGAATAAAAAAAATAGAAAAGCCGGGCTTGTGATTATAACACTATAGTATTAGTGAAGGTTCAATACGACATTTACCTTCACTACAATATTTATAAATAAAGATAACGCAGAGAGCCCGTGACTACTGAATAGAATAGAGGGGTGGTATTCAGGACATGGACTGCACTGATTTAGCAATCTCTTTCGTGACGACATACTGACTGGTGGAAGTCACCTTTAAGCCATTATTTCCCGTGTTAGATAGAGCTTCTCAGATAGCCTAACTTTACCTGGTAAAATAAAACATTCTTTAACTTTTTTAAATTTATAGACCTAAGTACAGAAAACTTCCATAAATACGGGGAAAAACCGAAAATGTGTTATCCCCTAAACGCGAAATTACAAAGTATTTAAAGTAAAAGATTTACGCATTTTTTAATCTTACCCAAAACAGCTGAATCTATTTATCAGCCTATTTGTGTGATAACTCTTGTTATAAAGATCCCATAGATATGAAACTAGATATGGGTTTCTTCTTGGTCCAAGGAGAACTTTATTGAATTTGAATCCAAAATTATCTAAAGGACATCTATTGTCCGTCCACGATAACGTCATCGTTGCGTTCTGTCAGGTCCGTTGATACTCAGTCAATAGACCGGTCAATGGACTCTACAAATATGTAGAGTTTTGAAAACTGCATGTGCTTAACTGTTTCTATACTAAATATGTGTACGATTCCTCCAACAGTTGCTCCTATTAAGAGCAACAAACCAATACGCTATGGTTCTATAGTTAGTGTGTCTTGAGACGTTCTAGACTCACTCTAGGACATTCGGTCGATGTGAGTCAACCTTTAAATTAAACCAACCAGAAAAATATCGGTGGAGACAAGATCTGTGCAAGCGGACAACCAAAGTTACCGCCCGATAACAGAACGTATTTTTTTTTTCAAGAAACGGTTCTCTAATACAGCGATGTTAAATCCGAGCTGTGATGTTTTGCTGATACCACACACACATCCAAATTGTTCTATTTATAAGTTTTCGAGTTAGTTTTCACCCATGACTACATAATGATAGGCCTTTATTACAGAACTTGTGTGTAAAAAACACAATCTGACTGCATACTGCGATCTAATAAAACTATAAATAAATTTAATATTAATTAATCCAACACAATTATATCTGTTTGTTTTTCATGGAAACCAAATAAATTAAAAACTTCAGTATTATTAATTATTTCCGTGGTAACTAGGTGTCTTTTAATTAAAGACCTGAGCTTGTTGCACGTGTGTTTTTTAAGAGCTCTTATACTGTAAACAAATCGCAGTTAATTCTAGTTGTAAGGTAACTTCTTAAGAGGGGTCGAAAGAAGGCTCGGGAGGTACACTACAAGGAGTTTATCTACCCGGTCGAAAGATGGTTCTAACGAAAGAAAGAGTTAGCCAAGTCTCCACTACAGCCGTTCTACTCTTTTGTTAGAGACAGATTTCGTCTTCAGTAAGTAAAGGAAAATCAACCAAAGTCCCAACCACCAGAGTTTCTTGAAGAGGACTTAGACCAGCAGAGTAGACAACAGGGAGGTTTTAATTTCAACAGTTCTGAAAAGACTTCGAAAGAGCTCCTTCTTTGAATTCTAGGACTCAGCAGAGAAGAGTCCTTCATATCCATCTGTGATCTTCAGCAGGGACAGGCATCCAGAGAGTCTAAGGGAGATCTTCACGCAGCTTCTTACGTTGGTAATTCTATGATTTTTATTTTTTCAGTAACTTTACACTCTTGGTTACACGAACCAATAGGGGACATTAAACTATAAGAGAAACAGGTAGGTTATCAAATTATATCGACTTTTGCCTAATCTGGACCAAAGCAGGTGAAATGCCAGTTTTTTTATCGACGTTGCAGATTTGTTTGATGTTAATTTGAAAGAAGCAATATGAATACATCATGTTTGAACTATATTCCCACTTTCCAAAACGGGTCTGAAGTATTGATTTTATTTAATTTTTCAGATTAAAAGCAAAATATGGTACGTAAATATTTTTACTGCAGTTAATTTTCAAGTTTTAACTAAATAAACGGGATGTTGTTCTAAATCGGGACATTACATGGGCATTTTATCATTTTAATATCTACTTATCCTAGGTTACTTCAAACATTCATATAAAAGGAAATTTTCATCATCAAGGCATACATAATATAAATCATTTACAAACTTGTTCAATTGTATATAACACATTAACCAATATATTTATTTGGTAATATTAAATTTAGATTTTTCATTTATAAAATAAACTGGATAAATTAAATATACATTTGTGGCAAAGTATAAAACAATTTACATCCAAAATAATGATCTTCAATATCTTGAGTTCTCTGTTATTATTATCTAATCAATAATACGTTTGTATTGTGCCAAGCCACAGAATGTTTAGGGTTAATTGGCTTTGGGAATTGAGGTAAATGAGGAGAGTTGAGGTTAGAGGTTACCCACCGCTGAGAATAGACTGAGGCTAAGGTGTTTATTGTACAGTTTATCTTGTGTGCATTAGTTTAAATTATAATGTATGGGTTGAAATTATAGTACGATTACACCAACATTAGTTGTATAACAAAGAGCATTATTTGTATAACAACGCTATAATTCTTTCAATTATTACTTTCGAATTTACTTGTCTTACTCGTTACAACCCCATAATTTTATCCCATCAACTACTTTTTACATTGCTGCAATATAATTACATATAAACGTAAAAATAGATAATAGTATCAGATAATATATAAACCGACATAGAGGAGATCCGAAGGATGTGAGAGTGTGTGAGGTCAATAAACAGATAGTCAGGAATACTGCCCTTTAAAATTTTGAACTCAATATTACTAGAATTCTTCCTGTGGTCAAATGTTTAGGACCTTTCTATCAATATTTATCGGACGGACAGACTGCTCTTTAAAAGTTTGACCTCACTATTCCTAAAATGCTTCCATTGGTCAGGTGTTTTAAGACCTTTCTATCAATATTTATCGCACGGACAGACTGCTCTTTAAAAGTTTGACCTCACTATTCCTAAAATGCTTCCATTGGTCAGGTGTTTAGGACCTTTCTATCAATATTTATCGCACGGACAGACTGTTCTTTAAAAGTTTGACCTCAATATTCCTAAAATTATTCCATTGGTTAAGTGTTTAGGACATTTCTATCAATAGTTATCGCACAGGCAGACGGGAAGACTGCCCATTAAAAGTTTGGCCTCAATATTACTAGAATTCTTCCATTGGTCAAGTGTTTAGGACCTTTCTATCAATAGTTATCGCACAGACGGACGGGAAGACTGCCCATTAAAAGTTTGGCCTCAATATTACTAGAATTCTTCCATTGGTCAAGTGTTTAGGACCTTTCTATCAATAGTTATCGCACAGACAGACGGGAAGACTGCCCATTAAAAGTTTGGCCTCAATATTACTAGAATTCTTCCATTGGTCAAGTGTTTAGGACCTTTCTATCAATAGTTATCGCACAGACAGACGGGAAGACTGCCCTTTAAAAGTTTGGCCTTAATATTACTAGAATTCTTCCATTGGTCAAGTGTTTAGGACCTTTCTATCAATAGTTATCGCACAAACAGACGGGAAGACTGCCCTTTAACAGTTTGGCCTCAATATTACTAGAATTCTTCCATTGGTCAAGTGTTTAGGACCTTTCTATCAATAGTTATCGCACAGACAGACGGGAAGACTGCCCTTTAAAAGTTTGGGGCCTCAATATTACTAGAATTCTTCCTTTGGCCAAGTGTCCAGCACCTTTATATAGAAAGTTTTCTTGCAGAGGGATAGACACCATGTAATTAATTATTAGTCAGATGTTAAAAGAATTAGTTTTTTAGTTAATAAAAATAACAGAGTATGTTACTTTAATAGAAAATTTAGAAGAGTTTGTCTGTCCTATAATAATAATATATATATTGCTTTGTTATTTTTAAATAAAATAAATTTATATCAATGTATTTACTCGACGAGGCATGGAGAACATTATATGTGTATTATCTTCAATTTCTTTTCTTTCTAACACATCTAAAATTATTTCATTATTCAAACAGATAGATTTTAATCCTTCTTTATGCTATGTATGTCAGATAAATAATATTATTTTATTAATTTGCTTACAATTGCACGTCTTATATAGATTTATCTTAATATAAATATTTAATATTTTAACATGAATTTTATGTTGTGCGGAGTAATACAGAGTGACCCACGAAGAGGTTTAAACGTTTTATTTTATATTACTTGCCTATTTATGCACCAAACATTTTCAAACTTAAACACATTTAATAAATTTTAAAGAACAGCTATTTAATAACGCTCATTATTGAAAACAGCTGTATGATTGAAGAATATTGCTTGTGCTGTTAAAAACATATCGTAACCTCCTCCATTACAGTTTTACTGATATTGAAGTTCATGAAATGGCTTTTTAATGTTGAAATAAAAAGTAAAGTGTTGTGCGTGGGCTATTGCTTTTTGGTAACATTACGGAAGCAATTAGACAATTTCAGGTTGCCTACCCAGGATTTCAACCACCTAGCAATCCAACAATAACTAAGTAGAAAAATATTTTGTTAGAAACTGGAAGTTTCGTAAAAAAAAGTACTCTAGAGGAGGATCAAATGAGGAAAGAGAAGTACTAGTATGCCCATCATTGCTCCGCTCTCCATGTAAACTGAAATCACTAAGGAAGGTTGAACTTGGAACTGGTGTTCCAAAGTCTTCAAAGAATAATTAACAAAAAACAAATTAAATTTTACAAAAGTCAGTGAGTCCATAATCTTCTTGGAAGATTATCCGGAGAAGAGAGTGGAATTTTGTTCTCGTAGAATTGAATTTCATGAGCAAGATCCTAAGTGGCATACTCGTATTGTTTTTTCAGAGGAGTCCATTTTCTACCGCAATGATACTGTAATAGTAGAACGGGGCGCCACTTTAGCGCTAACATGGGCTCTTATGGAGTTATTCTGGACCAATGAGAAAGCAGCAATGGCGGCTAGGCCACGCCCCCTGCCCCCCTCCCCTCCCCCCCTCCCAACACCCCCCGCCCCCTTCCTAGACCCCCTGCGGACACGACCCCCCCAGCCAATGGGAGAGCAGCAAAGCCCCCCCACCTTACGAGAGCGATGGCGGACGAGCGATGGCGGACGGGTGTCATGGCGGATGAAAAAAAATTTGTGTCTCCGGCGGCCGGTATCCGAACCCGGGCCCCTACGAATGCGAGACTGTCGCGCTGACCACTGGACCACGGAGACGAGTTGTGCGTGGCGGCGCGATATGGCTGTACGTGCGGCGCGGGGCGCCCGGCGATCAACGAGTCCAATAATAACTACACAGATGTGCATTCCAACGGCTCTTCTCCCTCTCTCGGTGACGGATGCAGGTGCACATTCCAACGACTCCAATAATAACTACACAGATGTGCATTCCACAGTAACCAACATGAAACATTAAATCATTATTGCGTCAGCCTGGGAGCTACGTGAGCCACGTGCAGATCATTAGTCTTCAGTCCATACCGGTGAGTCAGCTATTTATAGGTGCTCAGGTTACCGAACATTACCGGAGCGCTATATAAATAGAGCGGGCCGACCGATGGCCAGTCATTAACCGTGCTGCTGTTCACTGTGGTAAGCCTGCTTCTTACTTGTTCACTTAACACTATTCTGTCATTGTCATTGTGTATAGCTACATTGTACCATCTCAACGATTAGCCGTTCATTTAAACAAATTTAAAATAACATTGTTCATATTTGTTTAACATAAACCTCAACTACATTTCTCAATAAGCCATATATCATGTCGGTAAATATGCTAGAGCCTGTATATTTAGTAAACACCAGTGAAACGTATGTCAAAAAGTTTAGACTTTACGGTATGGAGAACAACGTTTAAATTCAACAGTCCTCCTGAAGGAATATCTGAACTGGATTGGATTAAGCGGGGGTTCGGAGAAGTTGTAGAGCAAATGAAAGCTAAAGCTTCAGATACAGATTACCTAGGTTTCACTTTGAACAGTTTAAATTTCAAGAATAAAGAATCCGGGATACGTAGCCTTTAGACCAGCTGATGAAGTTAACCTTGACGTGTTATGGAAAATATTTGGAGGTATTGTACAGAGTAACGCTGAATCTGTCACTTCTAGTGATACGTTTCAAGTGTCTTGTACGGTTGTCAATCTGCCCGTAGGTAGAGGTAGAAATAGGCCCGGTAAAATACAATAGCTTCAGCGAAGAGTGCAAAGGACGAAAAGGTATCGTAGTCATTAAGAATAGCGATAATCTGTGTCTGCCCCGAGCTATAGTGGGTAGCAAAAGCCTATGCCAAAAAAGATCCTCAACTATCCTCAGCTATACGAGAAGACAAGGCTAAGAGACAAACATTTAGAGCACAGAAACTAATGGCAAAGGCAAGAGTTAATATTTCAGAAGAGGGGGCTGGTATAGCTGAACTTGAAAAGTTTCAAGACCACTTGAAGAAATATAAACATAACAGTATTCAGCTATAATGCAAAAGGGCGGGACGTATACTTCAGTGGTAACAATTACGGAAGCCTCTTATAAAATAAACTTGTTGTTTCACAAAGGTCACTTCAACGTGATAACTAATTTGACAGCAGCTTTCGCTTGCCATTTCTATTGTGAAGCTTGTCATGTGCCGTATGACCACAGAGGTGATCACCGATGTTCTAATGTCTGCTCTGCTTGTAGCACAATCTCACCTCCCTGCAAGCTCGAGCATTCAGGAATAACTTGCCCTGAGTGTAATCGTCACTTTAAAAACCAGCGCTGCTTTGCTGCCCACCAAGGTGATCTCTGCAAAAACGTACAGAAGTGTCTCGACTGTGAGAAAAAACATATACAAGAAAACATAGAAAAACACAACATGAATGCGGTGAATGAAGTATATTGTAGCACTTGCGCAGAATTTAAACCCGCTAATCATCAATGTTACATGCGCCAAAACAAAGTACCCACTAAGAAATGATAACTTTCTGTTACATATTTCTTTGACCTGGAGACTCGTCAGGACGAATGTTTTAGAGAACGAGGCCTGACGTCAAGGTTCACAAAAGCTAACTTGTGCGTCTCAGAACAGTTCTGTAGCCAATGTAATAAATAATAACGAGTTTTGTGAAAACTGCCTCCAACGCAGAAAAATCTTTCAGGAAGACCCAATATCCAGTTTTATGGAACTATGTAATGGAAATCTCGCAAACCATACAAAGACGTGTGCGTCATAGCTCATAACGGACAAGGATTCGACTTCCAATTCATCTTGAGATATATTCTGGAAGAGACCAAATTCACACCGGAAGTCATTACTCGTGGGACAAAAGTAATTTTGCTGGAGTTTGACAACGTACGTTTCATTGACTCTCTCAACTACTTTCCCATGTCACTGTCCGCTCTTCCTAAAGCCTTTGATCTTGGTCCCGAAATGAAGAAAGGCTACTTCCCTCATCTGTTCAACACGATCGCAAACCAAAAACTACGTGGGACCGATACCAGCAAAAGTATTCTATTGCCCAGAGTCAATGTTTGAAAAGAACTACAAAGACTTCGAGAAATGGCACAATGAACAGGTATGCAATAACTATGTGTTTGACTTTCAGAAGGAATTGATAGAATATTGCATCTCTGACGTTGACATACTGGCAAAGGCGTGTATTAAATTTAGATCCCTATTTTTAGCCGAATGCAATGTCGACCCGTTTCTGGAAGCTGTCACCATAGCTAGCGCATGTAACCTAGCGTTTAGACGTAATTTCTTAAAGCCTGAAACAATCGGAATATTGCCAAAGAAAGGATACAGATTAGTGGGACAATCATTCTGGCATTTCTTTACAATGGTTGACGTGGGAAGAAGAGCGGCGAGGTGTTAGAATACAGCACGCAGGAAGAGAGCGAGAGGTCAACATTGAGGGAATGAAGGTGGATGGATTTGATGGAGACAGAATATATGAATTTCAAGGTTGTTACTATCACGGATGTCCAAAGTGTTTCCCGTACAAAAGAGGTGAACCGTTGAAAGAAGATCCTTCTGACACCCTCGAACTCAGATACGAGAGGACAAGAGCCAAAATCGAGAAGCTGTCACGTACACCTTATGAGGTGGTAGAGATGTGGCAGTGTGACTTTAATAAACTAAAATCAGAAAAGGAGCTAACATATTTGGGAAAACCATCCCGTGTTGAACACCTTACCGCTCAATCCACGAGGACGCATTTTTCGGAGGAAGAACCGGAAATGCCATGACGTATTACAAGTGTACGGAAGATGAGACAATACAGTATGTGGACGTATGCTCCCTATATCCCTACGTTTGTAAACATGGTAAATATCCGATATCCCATCCTACCATCTACATTGGTGACAAAGAGTGCAGAGAGAGGGGAATGCAGGTTGAGGGCTTGCTAAAGTGCAAAATGCTACCTCCAAAAGATCTTTATCATCCAGTGCTTCCAGCTAGAATGAATGACAAATTAATGTTTGTACTGTGCAATGTCTGTGGCGAAGAGCTCAACAACGATGACTGTCAACACAGTGACGAGGAAAGGGCGTTGATTGGCACATGGGACGATGGATGAAGTACGGAAGGCAGTTGAAAAAGGCTATAGAGTTGTTGAAATGTACGAGCTGTGGGAGTACAACGTAGCCACTTTCGAAACGGGCGGATTGTTTACAGACTTTATCGACAAATTTCTAAAGATAAAACAAGAGGCGTCCGGCTATCCATCATGGTGTCGGTCAGACGAGGAAAAGGAAAAATATTGTGCAGGATTATTACGACCACGAGGGAGTAAAGCTCGATCCGTCAAAGATAGAGAAAAACGAAGGCCTCCGCTCTCTAGCAAAGTTAATGCTTAACTCGTTCTGGGTAAGTTTGGGCAGAGAGAAAACCAGACAAAAACGCTCATCCACCAGAGACCCTGAGGAACTGTTTAAGCTGTGTATGGATTCTTAGCGTTGCCGTAAACAGAATACAGGAAATCAACGATGACGTTGTCCTGGTAAGCTGGCAACATTTAGAAGAAGTGGGCGAGTCATTAGCCACTGTAAACGTTGTCCTAGCTGCCTACACTACAAGTCAAGCCCGTTTAAAGCTTTATGATCATCTGGAGGCACTGGGTAAACAAGTATTGTACTACGATACAGACAGTGTTGTGTACGTATACAAAAATGGCTTGTACAGAGTAAATACCGGGCGACTACCTAGGGCAGATGACAGACGAGCTGGCTAAAGACTACGGTCCCGGATCTCATATTGTAGAATTTGTTTTCCGTGGTCCAAAGACGTATGCTTTATCGCGTTTTTTTTTCCACAAACAAAAACGATTTTGTATCTGTCTGCAAAATCAAGGGTCTCACTCTTAACCTAAAAACTTCAAAAAATCTAAATTTTGAAAAAACTTAAAAGAAATGGTTTCTTAGTGAAACCTGGGTAACACTCGATATTGAAGAAAACAGAATTAGGAGAAACAAAGTCCAGGCAAATAGTTACTGTCAAAGAGACAAAGGTTTTCAAAATTACAGGTCCAAAACGCAGACGCCGAAGGTGAGTATGGAACCCTGCCCTTATGGTTATTGTAAAATGTCAAAAAACCAGTTAGATGGTACCTTATGCTGACAATACAGAATTATGTTAACAAGTAATGAGTCTATTGTCACAGTCGAATTGAGTTTGGAGCGAAAATGAGAAAATAATGAATAAATTTACCTCTGTACTGTATTCCCTTTAGTCGTACTCCATCCACCATCACCACGACACCGGAAATATTCTGGTTCTTCATCTTCCTCACCCGAATATCCTGATTGCGAATTCCGCAAAAAACTACTAATCACTAGCACTGGAGACCACGGATGACGCAGAGGATGATCGTGATAGTGGTATTATTAAAACGTATCAACGAGAAACGAGTATAGGTGATACGCACCAAGAATAATTGGTAGCACTCTGCACGGAGCCGAACTCAGTACTGAGAGCGGGATACGTGGCAGAACGGCGCCTCTACTAGCACATGTGGTCAACACATGTTGTTGACGCACTTCCTGCGCTGTTGTATTCGCGGTTCCAGAGCCGGGGTGACGAGGAGGTTGGTTCTAAACACCGTAGAAACAAAACTTTTCCTTCGGTCGTTACGAGGTGTGACCATGTAAGGGTGCGAGGACTCACGCATGTAGATGGGTGAAACCTTTCACTGGACGGGCACCTCTCTAGCGTCCACCACCCTGTTTAAAGCGCTCGGAAACCCGTGTTTACGTCAGCAGGTGTATAATGATATGAAGTATGCAATAAGGCTAATTTCAGCCACTAATCCGATTTATGCCTCTGCAGACTCTAGATTATATAAACTCTTTCCACAATCCTACTACCACTACTAAAGGGAATATAGTATCATACTCTTCCGGTTCTTTATCGCTGCTCGAGAGAATACCCTTGTTCAACGGACAAGGAAGGGAGGTGGGAACTCGTTGTCCCATCACAGCATACAGCGTTGGTTGGGGCTGTATGGGTATTCCCGGTCGGCGTGTTGACAGTCGATCAGAGTGTTGACAACCATCGGTAATGCCAGGGGGATAACGGAGGCATGAACTAGCGTCTTTTGGAGCATGCCACGGTCTACAGCGGTGGAGGGGCTGTAGAATTTAGGGGGTTAAATATAAAAGATTACTTAGATATTCATCATTTGCGTAATGGACAAGCGTCAAGCAATAGCTAACGAGCTACACAGACCGGCTCGTCGCAATTTCAAGAGGCGTGGCGTCACCTTGAAAGGTAAAGACGATTTGTACCAAGCGGATCTTTGTAGAGATGCTACCGTACGCTGGTGAAAACAAAGGTATGAAATACATACTTACGATGATAAATTGCTTAAACAAAGTTTGCTTTTGCTGTACCGCTAAAAAGAGTAAAACCGGATTAGAGGGTAGCGAGAGCGTTAGAACCAATTTTTGAAGAAGCATAAGATGAAGAACTTTCAGACCGATCAGGGTAAAGAATGGTTCAACATTCATGTTAACAAACTGATGACGGCGTACGAAATAAATCACTATAACACTTACTCAGAGCTTAAAGCAAGTATAGTAGAACGGCTCAATCGGACGCTAAAAGAAAAAATGTGGGAAACTGTTTACTGCTAGAGGTAATTACGAGTGGGCTCTCCATGTTACCGAGAATAGTTAAGGAGTACAAACGCGTCCGTTCAGCGCACAGGAGCATCGGTAATGAAACCGAAGGATGTGAGGGAAAAACACGTAAAGCTTATTCTGACGCGTATCGAAAAATCGAGAAGAAATAAAGGAAAAAAAAAACAGATCGAGTCAAAGTTCAACGTGAACGATAAAGTAAGAATTAGCAAGTACAAGCGTGTTTTTAAAAAGGTTACATGCCGAACTGGACGAATGAAATATTCACAGTGTTCGCCGTGAAACCGAGCAATCCAAAGACATACATTCTGATGGACTCTAGCGGGACTGTGTTAAAAGGTGGTTTTTACAAAGAGGAACTAGCCAAAGCAAAAACTGGTGACGTTTAATCTAATTGAAAAAGTATTAAAAAGAAAAAAAGATAAAGTACTTGTTAGATGGACAGGTTTCGATAAAACAAGTGATACGTGGATAGACAAGAAGCATATTATCTGAGGACTTAATGTTCCGTCCAAGAGAGAGAGAGCGACTGCTGGTGCAAGCTATATTTAAACATAGATATTTACGATGCGCAGTCAGTAACAGCTGGAATGCGTGTCGTGAAGCAGTCTCTGGAGCTACCCGTGTCTAATTTTTGACCGGTATGTGGGTGGAGGGGGAGATTTGGAAAAAAGCAAGCACGGTCTTCTCCTACCAAACTCTATACGCTGTATTATTGCAGGGCCTTCTAATTGCGGTAAAACCAACGTGCTGTTCAACCTCTTGTTTGATCCAAACGGCCTTGTTTACGAGAACGTGTACGTTTTTTTCTAAATCACTTTATCACCCAAATACCAATTTCTTGCAAAGGTATTGCCTAAAGAGATTGGTTACTTTCCTTCAGATGACAATAACACCGTTATAAGTCCTAGCGAAGCCAAACCGCATTCCATTATGGTTTTCGACGACATAGCGTGTGAAAAGCATGACAACATCCGCGCTTATTTCACTATGGGCCGTCCACAACAATATCGATGTTTTTCTATCTTGGCCAAACGTACAGCAGGATCCCCAAACAACTGATACGAGACAATGCAAATTTTTTTAATACTCTTTAAACAGGATGACATGAATCTTAAACACGTGTACGCTGATCACATCAATACAGACATGCCGTATGACTCTTTGAAAAAAACTATGCACTCTAGCGTTGGAATGACAAGCATGGATTTCTTGTCATAGACAAGGATTCGCGACCTTTATAAGGGCAGATACCGCGTTGGGGTTGGACACTTTCCTTGAGTCACTATGAAGTACGCGGATCTATTACTACAACGACGTTAGAAGGTATGCAAGATGCCGGTTACGGTGGTATCAAGAGACTTACAAAGGTAAGCTCTAATCTTTGCACGTGGTATTACGCAGATAAGAAAAGGTTTTGCGGTAACTATTGCAGTAGACGTGGTGCACACGGTCATGCGTATAATAGACTTTGTTGGCGTCATAGAAGACCAGGTTGCTACAGCAGGAGCTTACCGCCAATAGTGCTGTTGATGATTTCATCTAGCCAGCGTATATACAACAGAGATAGGTGGATAGCGTTTATAGCCGGAGTGTCAGGAGAAGAATGTACCTATTGAATTGGTAATTTACCATGAGGACATGCTAAACGGTACGGTGCGTGAACCCATGAACCTACTGTCTCGGTTTAGACCGTTCCCTGACCTCTTTGGCAAGCCGATATTGAAACTCAGTAACAGTCACGGTAGTTTGAACTTTACTCAGATATTACTTAAGGATGTTGAAGTATGCTTGTGATATACCTTTATGCCCACTAAGTGTATAGTGTTGACTGAGCGCAGTATACCACTTAGATCCCCCGTTACACTCTATAGACGTGCACTGCGGTCGCGGTGTTACTTAAACATAAGTTACAATGTAAGTTACGGCCCAATGCCCTAGTAGTGTAATGGGAAGGCGGGGGGTAAACCGTTTGCTGCAGTGAACAACATATGTCAAGGACTGTACACAGCAGATTTCTTGAAACTTGCATTACCCACAGTACCACTGCAGTGCGAAAAAATTTGGCATCTCTTTGGTAACGAAAACCGGTGAGTATAAAATAACGCAACCAAACCTGTTTAGGAAGCTGGCATTGAATTTACCGGCGCAAACTCGGATGAGTTTCTTCTTCTAAACTCATATCTGTTTGCACAACACTAACGTTGATCGACCTATTCAACGTTTGAAGGAATATATGGACAGAACAGTGTCAAACGATCAGTATACGGTCGCTGAGATCCCTCAGTGGCGGCACGGTATTAAAAGAACATTTATTTTTAGAGATATGACGCTACGAGAACGCATACCTAGATTCAATCCTGAGACAGACAGATATTACTACGGCCTACCATTGACCTCTGGTGTTTCACTTAAAGAAGTGATTCGTTACATTAGAAAACACAAGAAGCGGGCATTGTTTTTTAGACAAGTAGAACTGCCATGAAGAGGGTAAGGTTTGACGATAGAGTGGAGGTAAGGCTAGTTTGTCCGGCGGTATGACGAGTGCAGATTATTCGATACTTCATCATTTTTCGAACAGATGAGGAAATCCTATATAAATAAACAGATAGCAGGCTGTGGGTTCAGTGTCAATCATGGCGCGAAACAAGAAGCAGCTTATGACGGAGATATCAAAATTAAAGAAAGCTATAAAACAAAAGTATAATTCGGTTTAAGCGGGGTGAATTGGAGGTCCGAGGAGATGTTTGAAAAGCAATACCAGCCGTTGATCAAGGAATTGCGTGAACACCAAGGAGACCCGCACTTTACACACCGATGTTCAAGAAGGAAATTCAAGAAAGAGGAAGATGATGCAGATGATGACGATGATGAAAACTCAGAGTTTCTAAACCAAATGTATTTTCTTCGCCTAATCTTCCCCCATTTAAAACCATCGGTCTCCACTAGACTTGATTCTGGAGCAGAAGAAGTGTTTGAGACAGACGACCAAGGTGATGGTGGAAACAACGAAATTACAAAAAATGCTCTCAACACCTACGGGTCTACAGACGGCGTCCCAATATATCGCCCGACAGCTTTGCTCATCCGTTGACCAGAAAGTACATGCAAGAGCTTATGAAGGATTTGGGTGGGCGTTCATCTAAAATTGACCATCTTTACGGTCCTCGTTACGAAAAAAATACTTTAAATGGTTGGCAATAAGGAATTGCAGTTTGATGAGGACGGTAGTATTCGAATAGATGATGTGGCGTATAAGCCACAAGAGGGTCTGTACGAGTTGATTTTCAAGCGAATACCGGATGATGAAATTCTACAATGACGAAGACAAAATCGCTTACAAAGATATACTGAAGGAAAACTAGCGCTCATAAAAGAAAACTATAACCCAAATGGAGTTATCAATCGCAAACACGTCGCTCAAGTATAAGTATGTAATTTCAGACTTATTTCCAAAAGTAGTTAAGTGGTTCTGGAGCTGACAGGGGAAAGCTCATAGTGTGACTAAAATCACTATCAGATCCCGATACGGTTTACTGGAACGATCCAAATGAGTTGTGCGACCGTCTTAGGCTGTTGGTGGTGGCATCCGCTGAAGCTGGAAACACGAACCACAAGAACGAGATTATAAATATCATTGAAGAATTGAAAGAATCAAAGACTTATATCAGGTGATGGTAACGCGAGATTCAGATCATTGATGAGATGACCGTCAATAAGTTTGGTCAGAGGCCACAATCTCTGAAGAAGCAAGACATCCAGAGAGTTATGAATACTGTAAACAAAAAGCTAAAGAAAGATGTAAGAAGATTGTACTCTCAAATTGCAATCCTTCAGAATCAAGCGCTTATTCAGCAGGATCAAATAAACCAGCTTACAAAATACAAATGAAGAAGCTATAAGACGTCTAGCAGTTTCAACTATTTCACTGGATCAACAAGATACACACTACCGTACCTCCAGCTCGCTTCCACGCCGTCTTAGATGCTGATGAAAACTCATATATTGACTGGGATAAGATATTTTTATAAAGAGCAATGTACAGGAGGAGTCTTCATCACTTGTAAAATGAGTGTGGACACAGTTTGGACGACGCTTCAAGCGTACAAAGGCTAAACAAGGTCCGAAAGGCGAGGGATTCAATGTGACTGCCGAAGGTGACCTATGACGTGCAGAGAAAACGTCTGAGAAATCTAGGGAACCCTGAAGATGAACTAGGACGCTGTTAATCTACAGACGTTTGATCAGTAAGTTAGGGAGATCTGCAGACCGAAATGATTACTTTAACCGGACAAGTTAAACAGCTTGAAAGATTCGCAAGAAAATTCTATGAAGCTTTTAGCGGTTCAATTGTTCCATTGGATCAATAGAGTACACAGTACCGTAGCTGTTGGTAGGTTTCAAGCACACTTTAACGTTGATGCACATACATATATCGACTGGGATAAGATATTTATAAAGAGTAAAGTTCGTGACTCGCCATCACTTGCACAATGAGTGTTGACAAGTTTGGACGGCGATTCCAGGGCAGTTTGGAAAAGGCGGGTTAAGGGGACCGAAAGGAGATGGATTCAAGCTGACGGCCGAAGGTGACTACGACATTAACGGGAAGCGTCTAAGACATGTAAAAAGTCCAGAAGATGATCTCGACGCCGTAAATCTACAAACGCTGACCAGTAAATCGGTGATAATCGGGAAAAGATGGGAATTGACTGTCGGAAACAGAGATTGAGCAATATAAGTAAAGCTACAAGACCATACGATGCTCTACCACTCGCTCAACTGGCCGAACACATAACCGTCCAAAAGATTTAAAGGATAAATCTTACAAGTTTCCAGCGCTTTTAGATTACATCAAATTGGGGAGCCTAAACAAAAACGATGACGCGTTAACACTCGGTTACTTCAAAAATAACATCTATCAAAAAAGGCAGGATGGTTGGGAGCTTGGAAACAAAAGGCTTAAAGCTAGTGGCCGATCCTGTCGAGCTTCGTGACGCTGTGAACGCTCAACTATTTCAACGCAAACACAGTTACAAAGAAGCAAGACGGTTGGGAGTTTGCAAACAAAAAGTTAGGGTTAGTTGCAGACCCTACCGAAATGCAGGATGCTGTGACAATGAACTATCTCGTTCGTGTCTTAAGTGAAGTGTTTTACAGTTTCTATATACGGTCTCGCTCCTCCTGGTGATAGTGTTAGATCGGTCCGCTTAAAGACCAGTGGATTCGTTCAAACGTTGTTGATCCGTTTTTCTTAAACGCCAAAAACGAAAATAATGAGATCGGAAGACTAATTATATAAACTGTGATTGCAAGCCATACACTGCAGTCTGGTTTTGGCCCACGGCGCGGATAAAAATGGCAAAGCGCAAAGGGTCGTCCGTCAGACGAAAGCGAACCATCGGAGGAGCAGGAGGTTATTATCTCTAGTGTTATAAAACAAGGCGATTGACCTTCTACCTTTTTGAAGCACACATCCCCGGGCTATTCTTTCTGCGGACCTGGCACATTTTTTTGAAAAAAGAATCGCTAGGGGTGAGAAGGGGGGTGAATTTTTATTGGATGAAGCCTGCCGTATTCACGATATAGCTTACGATAAATACAGTGACTCGGAGCATCGCAATCAAGCAGACAAAGAGTTGGCAAAGCGGGCTTGGGATAGAGTAAAAGCGTCAGACGCGACTTTAGGTGAAAGAGCAGCTGCTTTAGCGCGGTAACTGGTGCGATGAAAGAAAAAACGGCTTTCGGTGGTGTGTGGTGGGTGGTGGGAAGAGACGAAGGAAAGTTGTTAAGAAGAAGAGCGGAAAGACGAAAGGTAGGGCCTTTACCTAAAAACCTTATCCAAGAGGGGAGCTGGTGTTAGAAAGAAGAAGAGGAGCTGTTGTAAAAAAAAATCTCGATCCCCGATAAGACCGTTGACAAATTTCGAGTTGATCCACTACGCTAAACAACTAAGGCATTCCCAATTTTAGAGGGGTGTTTATGCGTGACACGTTACCTCAAACAGGGCCCAGAAAATACGAGTCAGCTATAGTTAATCTGGACTCAAGTTACGGTGACGGTACTCATTGGGTTTTGCTACAGAAAACGCCGGCATAATGTGAGCTATTTTGACAGTTTCGGAAATCTTCGCCCCCCCTTGGGAACTCATATACTATTTCGGGACCCACCGCTGACATACAGTATAATTATCAAAGTCGTCAGGGTTTGATTCAGTTGTATGTGGACATCTGTGCTTAGAGTTTCTCAGCGGAAAGAATGTTTTGCCTGAGCGGGAAAGGTTCAAGAATAACTTGTGACGTATTTCCTCCATACGACACCAGTGATGGCGATTACGTAATTGGATTGATAGAGATCTGAGCACATTCAATTCTATTCCCCAATATTGAAAAGAATGTAAACGATAAATTTTATTACGGAAACCATGAAGGGAAGTGATAACGTTTTGAGGAAAGGTTCTTACGAAGTAGAAGACATTGCGAATTATATACAGGGGAGACTACCGGAGGGGATCACAGTCCGCTTGAATGCAAATAACAATACTCTTAAGACCGAGATTAAAAAGCAACGTGCAGATTGATTTCAGCAAGAAAGGCACAATTGCATCGATATTGGGCTTCAGCAAAAAGGTGCTGCAAGCTAATAAAGTACACACTTCAGACCTGCCTGTGAATATTCTCAAGGTGAACAGCATAAGAGTTGAGTGCAAACGTTGTTTCGCGGCTCGTTTGATAACGGTGAAGAGAGTCACGTTATTCACGAGTTCTTTCCACAAGTAGAGCCGGGGTATAAAATAGTCGAGACACCTGGTACAGTGGATTTATTTACCTGCTCAACGTTTCAGAAGGTGCACACCATAACTGTCGAGCTTAAAGATCAAGACAACAATCCTGTGAATCTCAGAGGTGAAACGTTATCTTTGAGGTTGCATTATAAGAAAGTGGGTGCTCATGGGTCTAGTATTTAAGGAGGGTGTGAACATAATTCAGGTCATTAGACCGTCGCGCCTGATAGTGGTAACTTCTGCTAAACGCAAATTTCTTGCGCTCTCTTGGCTTTAAAGTTAACACCGGCGCAATTCGTGAAAATGCTCGATATAGAGAGTCCCGCTGAGTACAATGAAATCATTACCGGACTGGAAATCATCACACACATAATCCGTATGCTTCAACCACGTTTAATAATAACGATGAAATAAGGATACCAATCAGTTATCAGGATTTTAATAACAGCTCCTTTTGAAAGCACACTACACGTTGTTGGGTACAGTAAGCGGTAAGAAAGCTGACGGTACAACAGAATGCTAAAGTTGTCTCTGGTTTAACAACGCGATCGCTTTTCTCTTTGATGATATCCGATACGAGATTGGCGGTGTGGAAATTGATCGCACAAAGAATGTAGGTATAGCCAGTTCGTTAAAAAATATATTATCAGCCTCGTGCGGAAGACGAAAATAATCTGGAAAATGCATGCTGGTTCGGGCCCGGTGGAAAGAAAGAAATGAAACAAATTCTCATTTTCTGTGCCTTTAAGGTTGTTGTTGGGATTCGCAGAGGATTACAAGCGAATAATTGGTGAATGTAAAACAAGAGTTGATACTGCTGCGGTCGGCGACAGATGCCAACGCTATTATTAGCGATGACGCAGCGACCCACACGTTGAAGATCACCAATCTGTACTGGCGGGTGCCTCACATCTCTGTATCCGACTTGTTTCGTGCTAAAAATCCTACGTCTAGTTGAAAAAGATACTCCAATACATATACCGTTTAGATCGTGGGAGTTGCACGAATACCCTGTACTGCCGCAAACTGAACGTCAATCATGGACTATAAAAACTTCTTCTCAATTGGAGAAAACCACGATACGTGATTGTAGCTTTCCAGACAGAAAGGAAAAACAACTTAAAGAAAGACATGTCATGTTTTGACAGTTGTAAGTTATCGAACATCCGTCTGTATTTAAATACACAATATTTCCCTTATGACAACATTCACGGAGACACCGCTATATTCCTACGAAATGTTTGTAAGATTTCAAAAACTCCTATTATGGCGATTTAGGTGGTCGTCGGTGGCCTGAACGTCAGTCTGGACACGCTTAAAAATAAACACCTCTGTATGTGATTGATTGTTCACGCCAAAATGATTCGGTCAAGTCTGGACCTGTCGATGTACGGCTAGAATTTGAGGCTACGGAAGCGTTTCAAGGCCAACACCACAGCCTACTGTCTACTGCTTCATGACTCGTATTTCGTTTACACAATGCTCAAGGGCACGGTAAAGAAGATGATGTAACGTGAATAAAAACACGATGCAAATGACAGAATCTTTCAGTTTCAAATTGGACGCCACGATGGAAGGTTCACGGAAGATAAATATTGTCCTTGATTTGGTCGGTGAAATCCGTAGACTAATCCGCAATCACCAGTTAACAACAATGAAACGGAACGAGTGATGGCTACATGCATTATTGCGAATGTGCGTATACCGCACCGGATTGTCAAGATGTACCAGACACTTGTGTATGTGTAATGATTGACAGGCGGGAAAGATGAAATATTCAGACTGTTAAATGAAATTTACGATAACAACTGTGCAAAACGACGACGACGATGTCATAGAAGATGATAGTGACTATACGATATCCTCTATGGAAGAGGGAGAGGAGGAGGAGGAGGTATGTAATTGTATAAGCCAGTGACTAATACGTCAGGTACTTAATGGTTTGCTCAAGGTGGTACAGAGTCATTCGTGATCATGGAGCGAAAGAGTGAAGACATACTGGCTACTGTCCGCTGATGCTGTGTTCAAGGAAGAGGAGGAGGAGGAGAGGACCAGCTGGTGAGTCAACCAATGGAAATAGACAAGGTTAAATCAGTCCGTAAAAGCTCAAAACGAAATCTCCCGAATCTAGTTACCGGTGTGTTTCTAAAGTCTCTTTACTTTTTGAATCCTGATTGTTCCAAATACTTGATTGTAGGATTGTTTGTTGATCACGACAACGGTGTCGGTATCTTGATGAAAGGTAAAAGGGGAACGTTTGCGTTTTGGAAACCTGAAATGTTCAACATTCTATTAGGGTGCGCGAACCAAATCACCGGACTCTTGGAATCGACAGGCGTGCATAGATTCAGTAGTTCTAAAAGCGAAAGTGGAGAGAATATGGTGGTACGTAGAGTATTTGGTCAGCAGTACGTTGTACTGTACGACGGAAAGAATACATTAACTCTGTCCGTAGACGAGTGGACTCAGTTCACCAACTGTTCTGCCCTGCGTAACACGTCAAATCAACGAGTTGTTTTTAACGGAGGATCTATTGAGATCTTACGTCAGTGATGTGTTAGCATTGCCTAACAACGGAAGTCCGGACGAGGGTTACGTTGATCCGCCTGAGGCTTTACCACGTCACCTTTGCGACAGACTTTTTTGATGACGTCCAGTGCTACAAACGTTGGCCACATTCCAGCGGCGATGAATGTGGCAGTAGTTGAATTTCAAGCTTTTCAAGGTAACAAAAAACCGTTTATAATCAAAGAGTTTGCCATTGTGGCTAATTCATTTCAATGTCAAATTGTTTTCAAACCTCCGTTTCCTAGGGAGAGATTAAACAAGAAAATGCGTACAACAGCTCTGTGGTTAGAGGAAGAACTACCACAAGATCTTGTGGGAAGAAGGCGATTTCCCTTACAGTGGAAGTGTCATTCGCAACCTGTGCAAGCCGTTTACCATAATTTATACACGTGGTCATGAAGAAAGCGAATTTTTTAAGACGGTTTCACTCTAACGTTTTGTGAGCTGGACAACCTGGCATGTTATGAACAGTAGTACATTTATGCAGTTGTAAAGGAACGCATCGGTTTTCCTGCTCCCTTACCCGCAACACAGCGGCCGTGATGAAGATGTACGGTGTGCAATGCACGCTGCTAGATGTCGTTTTTGAAATCCTGAATAAACAGACTCACCAGTCCACTTAGTAGTCATTCTGTTCACGGTCACTGTTGAGATTACAATCGTGTCAGCATGGCGAGTACAGCTGCTGCTGCTACCGCTGCTGTATGGGACCCTCATTTTCTCGAGAGCCCAAAGTGCCTGTCGGTGTGCTCACTGATGCGTTCATTTTGAAATTTAGTCGCTTTCTGAATTGGAAGCTTTTATCGGCAAATTAATACTTTTTCGTTTGACATGTTGAGAATATTTCAGCATAAAGTAATTTGGGACCACGATTTTGGAAAATGCTCGCCTTCCTGAATTCATTTTACGTGAAATGATGCCGAACTTTGACACTTACTGTTGGATAGTAATAAGTCGTCACCAGGTTCTATCGGAGCAGTTTATACACGATTTTGCTGAACAGCTGGACTGGGATTACATACTATTGTACCAAAACCTTAGTGGAAAGTTTTCTTCAGGACCATTGTAATTATTATAGTGATGAAGCGTAATGTGTCCCCGTAGAAAAACTCCAGTTTTTACGATAGACCACATTGAAAGGCTTCACCGAGTAAAAGTGGTCAACAACCGATTCTTCTGCTTGTGTTTCACGAGTCACATTGAAAGGCCTCTCTGAGTAAAGTGACTTGTAGGAATCTTGCTGAGAATCGGATCTCGCTCATCCTCTGTAAGTTACAACGAGTCACATTGAAAGGCTTCTCCAAGTAAAGTGGCTTGTATGAAACCGACTGAGAGATGCTTCAGCTTCACCTGGATGAGACAAGTCATATTGAAAGGCTTCACCAAGTAAAGTGACTTGTCGCGTCCGCCTAGTAGTATAATGTAGATTAGTACAAAAATGTCCTTCTCGGAAGGAGGAGGAGGAGTTCGGCATTGAGTTGAGAACTACTCCTGGAAAAAATGTCTTTGCGAGAGCTAAGGAGTTTGGCATTAAGTTGAAAACTTCCAAAGCTCACGTTGGGGCAGAAAAAACACTTGCAAAATATAAACAGTTTTTGCGAGTACTTGACAGTGAGACGGAAAGGTTCGGCCATTTTAGTTGAGAACTTTTAACGGACTCGCTAAACGGTCTCGCAAGGACACCAAAAAAAAAAAAAAGTTTACTTTTTCCGGAGGTGGCAAATTTTGTTAGTGGAGTGGCCATCACGACAGAGTGGGCGATGGTTTGGGGGCCCACACTCGCAAAGAGAGGTGACACGGAGAGGTTTCGGCAATTGAGTTGAGAACTTGAACGTGTTCAGTGTTCTTTGTTAAGTGAGATTAGGCCTCCTGGGGAAACTCACTATATATAAAAAACGCGCCGAGACCCCTACGGCCTGGCTCAAAGCCTTACCGTGGTGATGGAAACGTGGGTCAACTACGCTGCATTTCCCTGTCTATATTCAGCTTGGCAGTTTGCCACGACCACAAAGCCGCGACTACCTCCACTTTCATTCCAAGGTGTAATATACTACCTTGTGGCAAGGTGATCGTCACAGTCACTCTTCGTCTACCGTTGTCGACGCTCTCATTACAGGTAAGTGACTACACTACACATTTAACTGTTTTTATCTTTAAGATATTCCGACTGCGCTCTCTATTTGCGGTGTGTTTGCTCACGCATAGTTTATTCTCCAATCCGCTAGCCAAGGTTAACAGTTTTACGATGAACTCGTTGTTAAGATTATTCGCTATACAGATTGTCGGTGTTTTCCTTTACAGATTGAAAAATGGAACTTTCTACAAAGCTTTCGTCCCTGGAGAAGCATGGGTGAAACCCACAACCAAAGATGGCGATAAAAGAGTTGACACGGAAAGCTGGCTACGAGGAATCCTGGAGGCAAAGAAGGTGGACACTAAATTTGACCGGAAGGCAGTGATGTTACTCGTAGAAGTGGACAGCACCAAAACAGGCCGTCACATTTCTACCGGTGAGATTTGAAAAGACTTTAGATGACAGTGATCTACAAGAAATGACGTCGTCTAAAAGGTATAAAACGAAGTTAGATGTACGGGTCGTTAACGGACTTTTGGTAGATGTTAAGAATTTGGGAAAATGATAATGTAATCAGAGAACGCTTTTAAATAAATGTAGTACGGTCGTCAACACGTGTGTTATTTCTGCAAACGCCCCCGCCTCCCTCCCGGCTATTTTTACATCGCGGTCCGGCAATGTGTTTTTGTTCTTTCTGTCTACAGTGGCTCGCCATATACAAGCAGACGATGGACGTCCAATACAGGTAAGTGAATCCCACCTAAAAAGGGAGGGAGGCATTATGTGGTACGCAGTGTAACAACCAGTATCTCTGGACCGACTTTGTGCACCATATGATGCCTTAACCTGTGGGGTGTACGCACCCGGACAGTCCCAAACCCTGTCCGGGGTGGGATTTACGTAAGTGTTCTACATGTGTGTGTTGTGTAGCTTCATTCGCTTTGTCACAATGTTACAGAGTAAGATGGTCTGGGTTACACACATGCGTAGTTGTAGTCATGGAATGGAATGCACAGCTGTATCCGCTCTGTCACCATGTGCTGTAACGAGGTTTATGCTCGCCTACACGAGAGAGCTCTTAAGGTATGCCAACCGAGTGGTCTAAGCGCTCGTCTTACGTTCCGCGGGACCAGGGTTCAAATCCTGGATGGCTTGGCATACTTTTTTTTTTGGCGGCCTCACTTGCCGTTACCATTATGTTGTAAGCCGGTCTCTACCAGATAGCAGCTATCCCGAAGTCACACACGTACGCTAAGAATCAATAGTGTTACAGTAGGCATACTTTTTTTTATTTACGTCCTCACTTGCCGCTACCAGCATGTTGTAAGCCGTCCTCTACCAGATAGCAGCACTGCAGTCGCCAAAAGCTAAGAAACTACAGCTGATCGCGCGATAACGCCCGGGCGCCCCGCGCCGCACGTACAGCCATATCGCGCCGCCACGCACAACTCGTCTCCGTGGTCCAGTGGTCAGCGCGACAGTCTCTGCATTCGTAGGGGCCCGGGTTCGGATACCGGACCGCCGGAGACCACAAATTTTTGTTCATCCGCCATGACACCGTCCGCCATCGCTCGTCCGCCATCGCTCTCGTAAGGTGGGGGGCTTGCTGCTCTCCCCATTGGCTGGGGGGGGGCGTCGTGCAGGGGGTCTAGGAGGGGGCGGGGGGTGTTGGAGGGAGGGAGGGGAGGGGGGCAGGGGCGTGGCCTAGCCGCCATTGCTGCTTTCTCATTGGTCCAGAATAACTCCATAAGAGCCCATGTTTAGCGCTAAAAGTGGCGCGCCGTTCTACTTGTAATTAGGCTTAATTATAATTATTACAACTTCGGTAATCCATGCATTCTTGAACAGACTTTACTCAAATAAAAAAGAATTACTGT
Organism: Homalodisca vitripennis; assembly: GCF_021130785.1. Classification (NCBI taxonomy): domain Eukaryota; kingdom Metazoa; phylum Arthropoda; class Insecta; order Hemiptera; family Cicadellidae; genus Homalodisca; species Homalodisca vitripennis. The sequence goes on from NW_025782761.1 coordinate 26,606, forward strand.
TTGGGAGCTGCAGTTGTAATGGGGTTGGTATCTTACGACATTTAAGATAGTACAATGACTGGGAATAGGTATGAACAGGTTTTAAATGAACAAGTTCTTGCCTCATTTTACGGGTCCGGAAATGGATAAAGCAAATCCTCCAACAAGATGGTGCTCCTCCTCATTTCGTAAATCCTGTCAAGCGATTACAAAATGACAACCTTCATGGCCGTTGGTTTTGGTCGTGGGATGTTATTTTTAGTTTGACCACCCCGATCTCCATATTTAACTGTGTGCGATTTATTTTTATGGGGTTACTTAACTTGTAAGTTTATACCCGTAGCTTCAATAATGATGAGGAATTAAAACAATAAATTAAAGAGGAACTTTAACGGATACCACAGAATTTCTTTGTGAGAGCTTTCGATTCTGTCGCTATGGATGGATTACAGTTATAATTGTGGACTGGTAATTGTATGTTTGTAATAGGCTATGATCTATTTTTTTTTTATTAGAATGCTTTATTTCCTTACAATGTGACAATAAATAATTTTGCAAAACACAAAATACTGTTTTTAAATTATAGTTTTTTCAAAATCCCACCATTTTTGTTTCAACAAAAGGTAGAGAGCTAAAATTTTCACAGAATATTATTTAAAACCTATTTAATGAATTTCTTAGAGTTTTAAAGTGCATAAATGAGCAATTAATTTAAAATCAAACGTGTAAACCTCTTAGTGGGACACCCCGGCATGTAGTTCATGTGTTATTATATTAAATTGTTTTTATCTTGCGATGATCATATTTCATGTTTTTAAATTAATTGCTATTGATAATATTTAGTAACTTAAGTTTGACACAGTTTTCGAATTGTATAATTAATAATGTCTTTTTATTTTTTAACTAATTAATTTTCGTTGAATGTATCTGATTTGGAAACACATTTCTTGGTAAATTTAAAACCTATATAATATGAAATGTTGTAAGGAAAAAGCAGCCTATATTTTGTCTGGTTGTTTGGCCGTGGGAGAGAAACTGTGTTGTAGGAGGTTTTGTAGAGGTTGATTGGTTCCAGGAATCGTTAATTGCTTCTTCGATATCAGTCTGTAGATGATTTTGGAGTTGTTTTTTTACTAGCTTACATTGTCTGTACCTCGATGTTCTTGGATTTCTTTCTTGGTTTAATTAACTCTGAGGTCATACTGAATTTATCTTGTAGCTTGTTTCTTCTATATTGATATATGCTGAGATAGAAAGGAACATTACATTTATTTTTAGTTCTTGATTATATCTGTGTGGCCTTTCGTATTTGAACCTCCTCGTTGCAAAGTATGCAAAAGAACAATAACCATTATAGTATATATATTGTCATCTATCATTCAAATATGTTCATCCATTTGGTACCATTATAATACAACGCTTTGTATGGTCACTTTTAAATTAAATTTTCAAAAACGTGATTGTCTTTGGAGAATGTAGGAGTAGTTTTTTAACATCGTATTAATCAAACAAGGAATATTAATTTTGTATGTAGATTTATGTGAATTTTGTTGATTATAATTGCTTTTAATGATACAGCTTTTCTATACTTATTTTATTTATAAGGAGCTGTAAAAGTTTTGTAAAACAAAGGAAGCAGTTAATCAATTTGAAAAATAATGTTTTGATGTATTACAAACATGCACACATTAATTTGGACTTAGCTGAAATGATTACTCGTTAAGCTTGTAAAAACATCAAGCTTGTACCGAGATTCGAAATCGGTTCCTGGGGTGATGAGCTGAGACGTTAGCCACTGAGCTACTGAAAATAGTATTAATTTTGAATGAATAGAAACCGTATGAACTCAAAACTACGAGCATATTGCAAAGATACTAAGACAGGAGTGAACCACACCACGTGTCGCGTAACAGGCTTCACTTAGATTGCATACAAACTTTCCAGATTAAGATTTTATTGCAGACAAACGATCATAAAGGAAAGAAACATTCACATATACCTGACAGACAAAAAAGAAACTGTATCGACCTACTGAACGATAGTCTTCAATGGCGCTCAGCAAAATTTCATTATTGTACATCCCAACCATTACAAAACTCATTTATGTATAAATTAATTTTCAGTAAAAATTGAAAATCTTAAGATAGAATGCCTCTCAATATATTTCATTCACACTTTTTAAAATTAAGTAAGGTTTCATAGCAGAGTTAAAATAATGAACCTTCCGGGAGCAAATGTGGATAATAATCGCACATTTTAAAAGCAGTATCATGTATTAGTATAAATGTGTTTTGTTGATGATTCCTCATATTTAATCTATCTATGGGTTACAAAATACATAGTTTTACTCTAGAACGTGTGATTTATTCAGTTAAATTGGTGTAGCTATTTTTAAACATCAAGAGATCACTCATCTTAGTGTACCATACAATGAAATCAACTCATTTACTATACGTGAAATGTGTGTAGGGGATTGGGCGATTACGTAAATAGTATTCATTTATGTATCTTATGATACAAATACTTAATGTAACCTTAAAAGTTGTTGTATGATGTATATACTTTTTTTAGATAGCAAACATTAAGACGATTTCAAATATTTCTGTGAGATTTCTATGAAATTTTCACCAAAACTGCGCACAACATTTTAAATTCATCATTTAATAACTTAGAAGATTATTTTAAATCGTTTTAAAAACAGTTTTGTCTGAATACAACTATTTATTTTGTAAGAAAATGTAATGTGTTATTCAATTTTACTAAGACAAAAGGGAAGTAATATGAAAACTGTATGATTTTGAGCTGTGGACATAACAGCGGTAGACTAGTATGTGTCGATCGATACTCTCGCACACATCATTGTTGAATCTCGGTCTACTAATTACTGCATTACAACACTAAAATACTTATATATATATATATATATATCCCAAAAATTTATTCTAAACTCTAAAGATACCACTGAACTAACCAACCATGGCTTTGTAGGCATTTTCTGAAAATTCTATTGAAACTGAAAATTGATAACGTAAGTTATACATGTTCAGACACATGAACCAGCCCGTACTAAATACGTTCTATTCTATGCTCATGCGCGGAGTGGCAAGATTAGAGGGCGGTACATTTTTTAAATGCTTTTTTTCATATTCGAAATAAAGTATTTACAAACATAAAATATGTATTATGCGGTATGTTATATTACTCATGAGTCATACCATTATAAAACCATTTGAAATGAGCGTGGTGGATAGTGGATGATAGGAAACAGTGGGTATAAATGAGAGGGAGGGGGAGAGATTAAAGGGTGTTGGTTGTCTTGGCTCCTTTCCGTTGTTTGATGGCACAGAGGCGTATAATTACTAAATATGGGAATGCATGAAGACATGATTTTAAGAATCTAAACCATATCAAAAGTATAAAACATCAAAGTCAATTTAGAGGACCAGGAGGACAAATTTACATCCATATTGCTGACTAAACGTTGTTAATAAATTTGTGACAATTAACAGTATCAGAATAATTGTAGATATATAAAAAACTAAATAAATATATTTCATTCCACAGAAGAGCACAATACATTCAAAGGAAGTGCAAAAGACAAATGGAACCAATTGAAGCATTCTCACGTGCCTTATCTTTTGTTCTTAGTGTCTTTATTCCAAGAAGCTTACACCATTGCTAGCCCTTTACTACAGCTTTCTATCGCTTTGTTGTATGTAATCGATTGTAAACAAACTGATTTTAACAGTTGAACTAGTTTTGCAATGCGTTCACTTCAATATCAATTGGTTGAAGATTTCATAGAAAATCCCGTTTATAACATTTTCCCTCAAACTGTTTTACAAACACATTTGTCTAACAATTTTGTATAATTTTTACCAATAAAGACCTGCAAACATAACAACTATTCTCCATTCCAAGTTTCCATGCTCGCGTTAATAAGTAACACAGCTATGGCGCCTAACACAGTAACAGCTGGTACAAAATTACTATAGCTCATTTGGGTAGGTGGACACGTATCTTAGATAGGTTCATTGCCCATTTTTATTCCATTTGAAGGTGCTCGTACACGTGCCAAGATTTATATTGTCTGTTTGCAAACAAATATGTAGTTAAACAAATATTTTTTGTAACTATTTCAACCCAATAAAGATTGTATATGTCTATACTTTATAACAATACAATATATACTATATTTATACCTTATCTATAAAAGGACCATAGAGCTAATGTCAGAAGCACACTTGATTATATTTTTTTTAATGTGTGTGTGTGTGTGGTGTGTTGTGTGTGTGTGTGGTGTGTGTGTGTGTGTGTGTGTGTGTGGTGTGTGTGTGTGTGGTGTGTGTGTGTGTGTGTGGTGATTTGAAATATTAACGTAAAACAAACCGTAATTGAATGAGGGATGATTGGTACGTATCCAGCACGATCATAAAGGCACATTTAACATCGCACACCATTCAATGTTTGTAAACATCTTATATAGTGTGTTCATAAATTATATCACAAATAAAAAATGTTTTATAAAACTGTACTTAAATTAATTTATTATTAAAACTATGTTAAAATCTAAACTGTTAAAATTTGTTTTACGTATACTGAAACTATACGTCTTATGACGGAATTTTACGTTTCATTCCCCAATAGTAATGGGGATTACAATTATATCTCATTTACCAACATTAGTAGAGAAAATTTAAAAATTATTAAAATCATTTGATTCATGTACAACTTTTTATAAATATTTGGATACACATACTTTATTTAAAAAATATAATGATTGCACCTACATAAGCTTTGTTGAATTTATGCATAAATCATTCCCACCAAATAAAATTACGGCAAATTAAAAAATACATGTGGAATTTTTGTCTCTGTAAATAGCACTCTATACCATTTTCTACCAGGTTTTTAAATCCCAAAAGTGTCATTTTATACATTATTTGTTTTTTTCTAATAAGCAATGGTTAATATATTGGTCACATCTTTGTATCCCTGGTGCTCAGGTTCATTTTCCTTAGTTATGCGTACTGGACTAAACACACTTTTACCAACCAAGCTATAAGGTGGTTTATGTATTATTTGTAATAACAGGTAACAATTACGCTTGACTGTTAAATTATTTGTATTCTTATTTTCGATTTTATTTAAAGCATGCGGTATTCATCTCAGGTGTTTCTTTGGCGTTTACAATATTATTCAGTAAGCGTCAGTAATTCACCAGTTTGTACTCTGTGTTAAAAATAAAATGATTTGTCCAACTAAACATTTAAAATGTTGAATAATCATTTAAGTTAAAACTTGGCCTTTGAAAGTGTACCCACTAACATACTTTAAATAGCGAGGATTAAGGCTTCGGGATTTTAAATACGCTTCAGGATATTGCACTCATACGCAACATATTATGCACATTAAACCTTCATGTATTGTATGTGTTACGGATGAAAATGAGAGTACCACATTAAAATAGTGGCGAATTATAATTTAAAACAACTTATAGCTATACAGATCGATGTAAATGTATACTCCTTGTTGATTATAACGTACATAAACGTAGAAAAAATTTACTGAAAATACCATTTATTTTGTCATAAAATGAACTGGTAGCAGAATGGAAGTATTAAGTTGTAAGAGGAAAAACCTGAGTCAATCAGTTATGATCGATAGCCATTATCAGAGAGAGGTCTCCATAGCAACCGCCTGGCGTCGCGCGGCTAGACAACCGGCTACTGTTAGTACATGTGACATACTTGTCATTGTCTGCCCGGCCGTCTTGATGTGACAGCAGAGGTCGTGACGCAGCAACTCGGCCACCAACGGTGCTACTTTACGCACTGCTAACACTCCATAAATTATACATAATTAGGGATACATCCCTACAGCTCCATCTTTTCTGAATCAACATGATTTTGAGCATTTAAATCTCTTATTGGCGTTTTCCATCATTTTACCCATGCTTTCCACATTAAAAACCCTGTAGTTTATTATGGAATTTTACCCTAATAACCAACGTTACAGCATAAACACTTAAAATTGTATAGTACACCTTTGTTTATAGTGCATGCCTCCTGGTGTGTTAACTGAGCATTAGAAATTCAACTCTTATTTGGTAGTTTGTAACTAAAGGAAGCGTAAGTCAGAAATTCACCTTCAAGTTATTATAAGACGTGAGTACACCAGACCATTTTTTTCTGCCCTTCTGCCATCTCAGAACTGATCACCTGACAATTATGATAATTTACTTTTAAGTAAATGTACTACATCTTGGTTTTTACAGTTATTACAAAGTACATCAGGCCTCTTCATACTCATGAATTTCAAACATTTTGTAAACCAAATTCAATCATCAGTCGCAAATTCAGGATTTGAGTTTCGGAGGCGATCTCATATACCATAAAGGTTATTATTTTCATATGTTCGTTTTTAACTGATAGTCCATATATTAACGGAACTGAGCATTTGTAAATTTGGGTGAAACATTTTTAAAATTTGTTTATAATAAATACAGATGT